>NC_084979.1:2990171-3290171 GCF_963691925.1 Scomber scombrus
CCTGGGAATACCAGGTGCTGTAAGCTTTTTCCTCTCAGCTGTCATGAGCCCACTAGTCTTGAATTGAGCAGTGTGTCCAAACCTTTGACTGGTACTGTACATTACGTCCATATGAATGAAATAAAATTTAAAAAAAAAACAAAAAAAAAACGTATACATATTCATAGGATCTAAGGCAAATCACATATAAAAGATTTGATAATAGGACCGGGTGTGCAGTTTTGTGATATCCCTAATCAATCCCCTAGCTATATACACAGTATATCATGAATGTGAGTTTTCATATCAAGTGTTGTCCTTTGCACACTGGGCTGAATGGGGGAAAGTGTGCTTTAGTAAATAATGATTATATGGGCAAATAGGTAGTATACGGTAAATATGTGAGATATCAATGAGTATTTGAAGGCACTGTAGGTAGGAATGATGTGGAATAAAGTGCAAAGATTAGGTATATGTGGCTGATGGTATGGTGGCATCCGCTGCATGTGACGTGTATTATGTGCAGAGCGAATAGAATGTGTGAAATGTTCCATTTAATTTCCTCCAGTGACAAGGACGGGTATAACGGGCCCTGGCGTAGCTTTAAATGGGCTTTCTGCTGGCTGTTTCTTCGCTTACGGCCATACCACCCTGAACACGCCCGATCTCGTCTGATCTCGGAAGCTAAGCAGGGTCGGGCCTGGTTAGTACTTGGATGGGAGACCGCCTGGGAATACCAGGTGCTGTAAGCTTTTTCCTCTCAGCTGTCACCAGAGGAGGGCGCTGTTGCTCCATCGCCGCACACAGGGCTTTGAGAAGCAAAGCTGCAATCATTCCAGCTGTGTGTGTATGCAGGGCAGAGAGGTGGCACTGAGACGCCTCACTTTCCAAGTAGTTTTGAGGGTTCCTGTTGTCACTGTTACAGCCTGTTAAAAGCCCGCAATCATCTTATAAGCGCATGTACACAAATAGCCTGAGAAAACAACAATTCCTATGAAAGTAATGTTAAAGTATAGCATGTGTTTGATGGCTGAGACCCCATTATCCGACACTCAGATGGTGAGAGCAACTGTCAGTGGTGTCACAGCATCTTTAAATAGGCTTTCTGCTGGCTGTTTCCTCGCTTACGGCCATACCACCCTGAACACGCCCGATCTCGTCTGATCTCGGAAGCTAAGCAGGGTCGGGCCTGGTTAGTACTTGGATGGGAGACCGCCTGGGAATACCAGGTGCTGTAAGCTTTTTCCTCTCAGCTGTCATGAGCCCACTAGTCTTGAATTGAGCAGTGTGTCCAAACCTTTGACTGGTACTGTACATTACGTCCATATGAATGAAATAAAATTAAAAAAAAAACAAAAAAAAAAACGTATACATATTCATAGGATCTAAGGCAAATCACATATAAAAGATTTGATAATAGGACCGGGTGTGCAGTTTTGTGATATCCCTAATCAATCCCCTAGCTATATACACAGTATATCATGAATGTGAGTTTTCATATCAAGTGTTGTCCTTTGCACACTGGGCTGAATGGGGGAAAGTGTGCTTTAGTAAATAATGATTATATGGGCAAATAGGTAGTATACGGTAAATATGTGAGATATCAATGAGTATTTGAAGGCACTGTAGGTAGGAATGATGTGGAATAAAGTGCAAAGATTAGGTATATGTGGCTGATGGTATGGTGGCATCCGCTGCATGTGACGTGTATTATGTGCAGAGCGAATAGAATGTGTGAAATGTTCCATTTAATTTCCTCCAGTGACAGGGACGGGTATAACGGGCCCTGGCGTAGCTTTAAATGGGCTTTCTGCTGGCTGTTTCTTCGCTTACGGCCATACCACCCTGAACACGCCCGATCTCGTCTGATCTCGGAAGCTAAGCAGGGTCGGGCCTGGTTAGTACTTGGATGGGAGACCGCCTGGGAATACCAGGTGCTGTAAGCTTTTTCCTCTCAGCTGTCACCAGAGGAGGGCGCTGTTGCTCCATCGCCGCACACAGGGCTTTGAGAAGCAAAGCTGCAATCATTCCAGCTGTGTGTGTATGCAGGGCAGAGAGGTGGCACTGAGACGCCTCACTTTCCAAGTAGTTTTGAGGGTTCCTGTTGTCACTGTTACAGCCTGTTAAAAGCCCGCAATCATCTTATAAGCGCATGTACACAAATAGCCTGAGAAAACAACAATTCCTATGAAAGTAATGTTAAAGTATAGCATGTGTTTGATGGCTGAGACCCCATTATCCGACACTCAGATGGTGAGAGCAACTGTCAGTGGTGTCACAGCATCTTTAAATAGGCTTTCTGCTGGCTGTTTCCTCGCTTACGGCCATACCACCCTGAACACGCCCGATCTCGTCTGATCTCGGAAGCTAAGCAGGGTCGGGCCTGGTTAGTACTTGGATGGGAGACCGCCTGGGAATACCAGGTGCTGTAAGCTTTTTCCTCTCAGCTGTCATGAGCCCACTAGTCTTGAATTGAGCAGTGTGTCCAAACCTTTGACTGGTACTGTACATTACGTCCATATGAATGAAATAAAATTTAAAAAAAAAACAAAAAAAAAACGTATACATATTCATAGGATCTAAGGCAAATCACATATAAAAGATTTGATAATAGGACCGGGTGTGCAGTTTTGTGATATCCCTAATCAATCCCCTAGCTATATACACAGTATATCATGAATGTGAGTTTTCATATCAAGTGTTGTCCTTTGCACACTGGGCTGAATGGGGGAAAGTGTGCTTTAGTAAATAATGATTATATGGGCAAATAGGTAGTATACGGTAAATATGTGAGATATCAATGAGTATTTGAAGGCACTGTAGGTAGGAATGATGTGGAATAAAGTGCAAAGATTAGGTATATGTGGCTGATGGTATGGTGGCATCCGCTGCATGTGACGTGTATTATGTGCAGAGCGAATAGAATGTGTGAAATGTTCCATTTAATTTCCTCCAGTGACAAGGACGGGTATAACGGGCCCTGGCGTAGCTTTAAATGGGCTTTCTGCTGGCTGTTTCTTCGCTTACGGCCATACCACCCTGAACACGCCCGATCTCGTCTGATCTCGGAAGCTAAGCAGGGTCGGGCCTGGTTAGTACTTGGATGGGAGACCGCCTGGGAATACCAGGTGCTGTAAGCTTTTTCCTCTCAGCTGTCACCAGAGGAGGGCGCTGTTGCTCCATCGCCGCACACAGGGCTTTGAGAAGCAAAGCTGCAATCATTCCAGCTGTGTGGGTATGCAGGGCAGAGAGGTGGCACTGAGACGCCTCACTTTCCAAGTAGTTTTGAGGGTTCCTGTTGTCACTGTTACAGCCTGTTAAAAGCCCGCAATCATCTTATAAGCGCATGTACACAAATAGCCTGAGAAAACAACAATTCCTATGAAAGTAATGTTAAAGTATAGCATGTGTTTGATGGCTGAGACCCCATTATCCGCCACTCAGATGGTGAGAGGAACTGTCAGTGGTGTCACAGCATCTTTAAATAGGCTTTCTGCTGGCTGTTTCCTCGCTTACGGCCATACCACCCTGAACACGCCCGATCTCGTCTGATCTCGGAAGCTAAGCAGGGTCGGGCCTGGTTAGTACTTGGATGGGAGACCGCCTGGGAATACCAGGTGCTGTAAGCTTTTTCCTCTCAGCTGTCATGAGCCCACTAGTCTTGAATTGAGCAGTGTGTCCAAACCTTTGACTGGTACTGTACATTACGTCCATATGAATGAAATAAAATTAAAAAAAAAAAAAAAAAAAAAACGTATACATATTCATAGGATCTAAGGCAAATCACATATAAAAGATTTGATAATAGGACCGGGTGTGCAGTTTTGTGATATCCCTAATCAATCCCCTAGCTATATACACAGTATATCATGAATGTGAGTTTTCATATCAAGTGTTGTCCTTTGCACACTGGGCTGAATGGGGGAAAGTGTGCTTTAGTAAATAATGATTATATGGGCAAATAGGTAGTATACGGTAAATATGTGAGATATCAATGAGTATTTGAAGGCACTGTAGGTAGGAATGATGTGGAATAAAGTGCAAAGATTAGGTATATGTGGCTGATGGTATGGTGGCATCCGCTGCATGTGACGTGTATTATGTGCAGAGCGAATAGAATGTGTGAAATGTTCCATTTAATTTCCTTCAGTGACAGGGACGGGTATAACGGGCCCTGGCGTAGCTTTAAATGGGCTTTCTGCTGGCTGTTTCTTCGCTTACGGCCATACCACCCTGAACACGCCCGATCTCGTCTGATCTCGGAAGCTAAGCAGGGTCGGGCCTGGTTAGTACTTGGATGGGAGACCGCCTGGGAATACCAGGTGCTGTAAGCTTTTTCCTCTCAGCTGTCACCAGAGGAGGGCGCTGTTGCTCCATCGCCGCACACAGGGCTTTGAGAAGCAAAGCTGCAATCATTCCAGCTGTGTGTGTATGCAGGGCAGAGAGGTGGCACTGAGACGCCTCACTTTCCAAGTAGTTTTGAGGGTTCCTGTTGTCACTGTTACAGCCTGTTAAAAGCCCGCAATCATCTTATAAGCGCATGTACACAAATAGCCTGAGAAAACAACAATTCCTATGAAAGTAATGTTAAAGTATAGCATGTGTTTGATGGCTGAGACCCCATTATCCGACACTCAGATGGTGAGAGCAACTGTCAGTGGTGTCACAGCATCTTTAAATAGGCTTTCTGCTGGCTGTTTCCTCGCTTACGGCCATACCACCCTGAACACGCCCGATCTCGTCTGATCTCGGAAGCTAAGCAGGGTCGGGCCTGGTTAGTACTTGGATGGGAGACCGCCTGGGAATACCAGGTGCTGTAAGCTTTTTCCTCTCAGCTGTCATGAGCCCACTAGTCTTGAATTGAGCAGTGTGTCCAAACCTTTGACTGGTACTGTACATTACGTCCATATGAATGAAATAAAATTAAAAAAAAAAAATTAAAAAAAACGTATACATATTCATAGGATCTAAGGCAAATCACATATAAAAGATTTGATAATAGGACCGGGTGTGCAGTTTTGTGATATCCCTGATCAATCCCCTAGCTATATACACAGTATATCATGAATGTGAGTTTTCATATCAAGTGTTGTCCTTTGCACACTGGGCTGAATGGGGGAAAGTGTGCTTTAGTAAATAATGATTATATGGGCAAATAGGTAGTATACGGTAAATATGTGAGATATCAATGAGTATTTGAAGGCACTGTAGGTAGGAATGATGTGGAATAAAGTGCAAAGATTAGGTATATGTGGCTGATGGTATGGTGGCATCCGCTGCATGTGACGTGTATTATGTGCAGAGCGAATAGAATGTGTGAAATGTTCCATTTAATTTCCTCCAGTGACAGGGACGGGTATAACGGGCCCTGGCGTAGCTTTAAATGGGCTTTCTGCTGGCTGTTTCTTCGCTTACGGCCATACCACCCTGAACACGCCCGATCTCGTCTGATCTCGGAAGCTAAGCAGGGTCGGGCCTGGTTAGTACTTGGATGGGAGACCGCCTGGGAATACCAGGTGCTGTAAGCTTTTTCCTCTCAGCTGTCACCAGAGGAGGGCGCTGTTGCTCCATCGCCGCACACAGGGCTTTGAGAAGCAAAGCTGCAATCATTCCAGCTGTGTGTGTATGCAGGGCAGAGAGGTGGCACTGAGACGCCTCACTTTCCAAGTAGTTTTGAGGGTTCCTGTTGTCACTGTTACAGCCTGTTAAAAGCCCGCAATCATCTTATAAGCGCATGTACACAAATAGCCTGAGAAAACAACAATTCCTATGAAAGTAATGTTAAAGTATAGCATGTGTTTGATGGCTGAGACCCCATTATCCGACACTCAGATGGTGAGAGCAACTGTCAGTGGTGTCACAGCATCTTTAAATAGGCTTTCTGCTGGCTGTTTCCTCGCTTACGGCCATACCACCCTGAACACGCCCGATCTCGTCTGATCTCGGAAGCTAAGCAGGGTCGGGCCTGGTTAGTACTTGGATGGGAGACCGCCTGGGAATACCAGGTGCTGTAAGCTTTTTCCTCTCAGCTGTCATGAGCCCACTAGTCTTGAATTGAGCAGTGTGTCCAAACCTTTGACTGGTACTGTACATTACGTCCATATGAATGAAATAAAATTAAAAAAAAAAAATTAAAAAAAACGTATACATATTCATAGGATCTAAGGCAAATCACATATAAAAGATTTGATAATAGGACCGGGTGTGCAGTTTTGTGATATCCCTGATCAATCCCCTAGCTATATACACAGTATATCATGAATGTGAGTTTTCATATCAAGTGTTGTCCTTTGCACACTGGGCTGAATGGGGGAAAGTGTGCTTTAGTAAATAATGATTATATGGGCAAATAGGTAGTATACGGTAAATATGTGAGATATCAATGAGTATTTGAAGGCACTGTAGGTAGGAATGATGTGGAATAAAGTGCAAAGATTAGGTATATGTGGCTGATGGTATGGTGGCATCCGCTGCATGTGACGTGTATTATGTGCAGAGCGAATAGAATGTGTGAAATGTTCCATTTAATTTCCTCCAGTGACAAGGACGGGTATAACGGGCCCTGGCGTAGCTTTAAATGGGCTTTCTGCTGGCTGTTTCTTCGCTTACGGCCATACCACCCTGAACACGCCCGATCTCGTCTGATCTCGGAAGCTAAGCAGGGTCGGGCCTGGTTAGTACTTGGATGGGAGACCGCCTGGGAATACCAGGTGCTGTAAGCTTTTTCCTCTCAGCTGTCACCAGAGGAGGGCGCTGTTGCTCCATCGCCGCACACAGGGCTTTGAGAAGCAAAGCTGCAATCATTCCAGCTGTGTGTGTATGCAGGGCAGAGAGGTGGCACTGAGACGCCTCACTTTCCAAGTAGTTTTGAGGGTTCCTGTTGTCACTGTTACAGCCTGTTAAAAGCCCGCAATCATCTTATAAGCGCATGTACACAAATAGCCTGAGAAAACAACAATTCCTATGAAAGTAATGTTAAAGTATAGCATGTGTTTGATGGCTGAGACCCCATTATCCGCCACTCAGATGGTGAGAGGAACTGTCAGTGGTGTCACAGCATCTTTAAATAGGCTTTCTGCTGGCTGTTTCCTCGCTTACGGCCATACCACCCTGAACACGCCCGATCTCGTCTGATCTCGGAAGCTAAGCAGGGTCGGGCCTGGTTAGTACTTGGATGGGAGACCGCCTGGGAATACCAGGTGCTGTAAGCTTTTTCCTCTCAGCTGTCATGAGCCCACTAGTCTTGAATTGAGCAGTGTGTCCAAACCTTTGACTGGTACTGTACATTACGTCCATATGAATGAAATAAAATTTAAAAAAACAAAAAAAACAAAACGTATACATATTCATAGGATCTAAGGCAAATCACATATAAAAGATTTGATAATAGGACCGGGTGTGCAGTTTTGTGATATCCCTAATCAATCCCCTAGCTATATACACAGTATATCATGAATGTGAGTTTTCATATCAAGTGTTGTCCTTTGCACACTGGGCTGAATGGGGGAAAGTGTGCTTTAGTAAATAATGATTATATGGGCAAATAGGTAGTATACGGTAAATATGTGAGATATCAATGAGTATTTGAAGGCACTGTAGGTAGGAATGATGTGGAATAAAGTGCAAAGATTAGGTATATGTGGCTGATGGTATGGTGGCATCCGCTGCATGTGACGTGTATTATGTGCAGAGCGAATAGAATGTGTGAAATGTTCCATTTAATTTCCTTCAGTGACAGGGACGGGTATAACGGGCCCTGGCGTAGCTTTAAATGGGCTTTCTGCTGGCTGTTTCTTCGCTTACGGCCATACCACCCTGAACACGCCCGATCTCGTCTGATCTCGGAAGCTAAGCAGGGTCGGGCCTGGTTAGTACTTGGATGGGAGACCGCCTGGGAATACCAGGTGCTGTAAGCTTTTTCCTCTCAGCTGTCACCAGAGGAGGGCGCTGTTGCTCCATCGCCGCACACAGGACTTTGAGAAGCAAAGCTGCAATCATTCCAGCTGTGTGTGTATGCAGGGCAGAGAGGTGGCACTGAGACGCCTCACTTTCCAAGTAGTTTTGAGGGTTCCTGTTGTCACTGTTACAGCCTGTTAAAAGCCCGCAATCATCTTATAAGCGCATGTACACAAATAGCCTGAGAAAACAACAATTCCTATGAAAGTAATGTTAAAGTATAGCATGTGTTTGATGGCTGAGACCCCATTATCCGCCACTCAGATGGTGAGAGGAACTGTCAGTGGTGTCACAGCATCTTTAAATAGGCTTTCTGCTGGCTGTTTCCTCGCTTACGGCCATACCACCCTGAACACGCCCGATCTCGTCTGATCTCGGAAGCTAAGCAGGGTCGGGCCTGGTTAGTACTTGGATGGGAGACCGCCTGGGAATACCAGGTGCTGTAAGCTTTTTCCTCTCAGCTGTCATGAGCCCACTAGTCTTGAATTGAGCAGTGTGTCCAAACCTTTGACTGGTACTGTACATTACGTCCATATGAATGAAATAAAATTTAAAAAAAAAAAAAAAACAAAACGTATACATATTCATAGGATCTAAGGCAAATCACATATAAAAGATTTGATAATAGGACCGGGTGTGCAGTTTTGTGATATCCCTAATCAATCCCCTAGCTATATACACAGTATATCATGAATGTGAGTTTTCATATCAAGTGTTGTCCTTTGCACACTGGGCTGAATGGGGGAAAGTGTGCTTTAGTAAATAATGATTATATGGGCAAATAGGTAGTATACGGTAAATATGTGAGATATCAATGAGTATTTGAAGGCACTGTAGGTAGGAATGATGTGGAATAAAGTGCAAAGATTAGGTATATGTGGCTGATGGTATGGTGGCATCCGCTGCATGTGACGTGTATTATGTGCAGAGCGAATAGAATGTGTGAAATGTTCCATTTAATTTCCTCCAGTGACAAGGACGGGTATAACGGGCCCTGGCGTAGCTTTAAATGGGCTTTCTGCTGGCTGTTTCTTCGCTTACGGCCATACCACCCTGAACACGCCCGATCTCGTCTGATCTCGGAAGCTAAGCAGGGTCGGGCCTGGTTAGTACTTGGATGGGAGACCGCCTGGGAATACCAGGTGCTGTAAGCTTTTTCCTCTCAGCTGTCACCAGAGGAGGGCGCTGTTGCTCCATCGCCGCACACAGGGCTTTGAGAAGCAAAGCTGCAATCATTCCAGCTGTGTGTGTATGCAGGGCAGAGAGGTGGCACTGAGACGCCTCACTTTCCAAGTAGTTTTGAGGGTTCCTGTTGTCACTGTTACAGCCTGTTAAAAGCCCGCAATCATCTTATAAGCGCATGTACACAAATAGCCTGAGAAAACAACAATTCCTATGAAAGTAATGTTAAAGTATAGCATGTGTTTGATGGCTGAGACCCCATTATCCGACACTCAGATGGTGAGAGCAACTGTCAGTGGTGTCACAGCATCTTTAAATAGGCTTTCTGCTGGCTGTTTCCTCGCTTACGGCCATACCACCCTGAACACGCCCGATCTCGTCTGATCTCGGAAGCTAAGCAGGGTCGGGCCTGGTTAGTACTTGGATGGGAGACCGCCTGGGAATACCAGGTGCTGTAAGCTTTTTCCTCTCAGCTGTCATGAGCCCACTAGTCTTGAATTGAGCAGTGTGTCCAAACCTTTGACTGGTACTGTACATTACGTCCATATGAATGAAATAAAATTAAAAAAAAAAAATTAAAAAAAACGTATACATATTCATAGGATCTAAGGCAAATCACATATAAAAGATTTGATAATAGGACCGGGTGTGCAGTTTTGTGATATCCCTGATCAATCCCCTAGCTATATACACAGTATATCATGAATGTGAGTTTTCATATCAAGTGTTGTCCTTTGCACACTGGGCTGAATGGGGGAAAGTGTGCTTTAGTAAATAATGATTATATGGGCAAATAGGTAGTATACGGTAAATATGTGAGATATCAATGAGTATTTGAAGGCACTGTAGGTAGGAATGATGTGGAATAAAGTGCAAAGATTAGGTATATGTGGCTGATGGTATGGTGGCATCCGCTGCATGTGACGTGTATTATGTGCAGAGCGAATAGAATGTGTGAAATGTTCCATTTAATTTCCTCCAGTGACAAGGACGGGTATAACGGGCCCTGGCGTAGCTTTAAATGGGCTTTCTGCTGGCTGTTTCTTCGCTTACGGCCATACCACCCTGAACACGCCCGATCTCGTCTGATCTCGGAAGCTAAGCAGGGTCGGGCCTGGTTAGTACTTGGATGGGAGACCGCCTGGGAATACCAGGTGCTGTAAGCTTTTTCCTCTCAGCTGTCACCAGAGGAGGGCGCTGTTGCTCCATCGCCGCACACAGGGCTTTGAGAAGCAAAGCTGCAATCATTCCAGCTGTGTGTGTATGCAGGGCAGAGAGGTGGCACTGAGACGCCTCACTTTCCAAGTAGTTTTGAGGGTTCCTGTTGTCACTGTTACAGCCTGTTAAAAGCCCGCAATCATCTTATAAGCGCATGTACACAAATAGCCTGAGAAAACAACAATTCCTATGAAAGTAATGTTAAAGTATAGCATGTGTTTGATGGCTGAGACCCCATTATCCGACACTCAGATGGTGAGAGCAACTGTCAGTGGTGTCACAGCATCTTTAAATAGGCTTTCTGCTGGCTGTTTCCTCGCTTACGACCATACCACCCTGAACACGCCCGATTTCGTCTGATCTCGGAAGCTAAGCAGGGTCGGGCCTGGTTAGTACTTGGATGGGAGACCGCCTGGGAATACCAGGTGCTGTAAGCTTTTTCCTCTCAGCTGTCATGAGCCCACTAGTCTTGAATTGAGCAGTGTGTCCAAACCTTTGACTGGTACTGTACATTACGTCCATATGAATGAAATAAAATTAAAAAAAAAAAACAAAAAAAAACGTATACATATTCATAGGATCTAAGGCAAATCACATATAAAAGATTTGATAATAGGACCGGGTGTGCAGTTTTGTGATATCCCTAATCAATCCCCTAGCTATATACACAGTATATCATGAATGTGAGTTTTCATATCAAGTGTTGTCCTTTGCACACTGGGCTGAATGGGGGAAAGTGTGCTTTAGTAAATAATGATTATATGGGCAAATAGGTAGTATACGGTAAATATGTGAGATATCAATGAGTATTTGAAGGCACTGTAGGTAGGAATGATGTGGAATAAAGTGCAAAGATTAGGTATATGTGGCTGATGGTATGGTGGCATCCGCTGCATGTGACGTGTATTATGTGCAGAGCGAATAGAATGTGTGAAATGTTCCATTTAATTTCCTTCAGTGACAGGGACGGGTATAACGGGCCCTGGCGTAGCTTTAAATGGGCTTTCTGCTGGCTGTTTCTTCGCTTACGGCCATACCACCCTGAACACGCCCGATCTCGTCTGATCTCGGAAGCTAAGCAGGGTCGGGCCTGGTTAGTACTTGGATGGGAGACCGCCTGGGAATACCAGGTGCTGTAAGCTTTTTCCTCTCAGCTGTCATGAGCCCACTAGTCTTGAATTGAGCAGTGTGTCCAAACCTTTGACTGGTACTGTACATTACGTCCATATGAATGAAATAAAATTTAAAAAAAAAACAAAAAAAAAACGTATACATATTCATAGGATCTAAGGCAAATCACATATAAAAGATTTGATAATAGGACCGGGTGTGCAGTTTTGTGATATCCCTAATCAATCCCCTAGCTATATACACAGTATATCATGAATGTGAGTTTTCATATCAAGTGTTGTCCTTTGCACACTGGGCTGAATGGGGGAAAGTGTGCTTTAGTAAATAATGATTATATGGGCAAATAGGTAGTATACGGTAAATATGTGAGATATCAATGAGTATTTGAAGGCACTGTAGGTAGGAATGATGTGGAATAAAGTGCAAAGATTAGGTATATGTGGCTGATGGTATGGTGGCATCCGCTGCATGTGACGTGTATTATGTGCAGAGCGAATAGAATGTGTGAAATGTTCCATTTAATTTCCTCCAGTGACAAGGACGGGTATAACGGGCCCTGGCGTAGCTTTAAATAGGCTTTCTGCTGGCTGTTTCTTCGCTTACGGCCATACCACCCTGAACACGCCCGATCTCGTCTGATCTCGGAAGCTAAGCAGGGTCGGGCCTGGTTAGTACTTGGATGGGAGACCGCCTGGGAATACCAGGTGCTGTAAGCTTTTTCCTCTCAGCTGTCACCAGAGGAGGGCGCTGTTGCTCCATCGCCGCACACAGGGCTTTGAGAAGCAAAGCTGCAATCATTCCAGCTGTGTGTGTATGCAGGGCAGAGAGGTGGCACTGAGACGCCTCACTTTCCAAGTAGTTTTGAGGGTTCCTGTTGTCACTGTTACAGCCTGTTAAAAGCCCGCAATCATCTTATAAGCGCATGTACACAAATAGCCTGAGAAAACAACAATTCCTATGAAAGTAATGTTAAAGTATAGCATGTGTTTGATGGCTGAGACCCCATTATCCGCCACTCAGATGGTGAGAGGAACTGTCAGTGGTGTCACAGCATCTTTAAATAGGCTTTCTGCTGGCTGTTTCCTCGCTTACGGCCATACCACCCTGAACACGCCCGATCTCGTCTGATCTCGGAAGCTAAGCAGGGTCGGGCCTGGTTAGTACTTGGATGGGAGACCGCCTGGGAATACCAGGTGCTGTAAGCTTTTTCCTCTCAGCTGTCATGAGCCCACTAGTCTTGAATTGAGCAGTGTGTCCAAACCTTTGACTGGTACTGTACATTACGTCCATATGAATGAAATAAAATTTAAAAAAACAAAAAAAACAAAACGTATACATATTCATAGGATCTAAGGCAAATCACATATAAAAGATTTGATAATAGGACCGGGTGTGCAGTTTTGTGATATCCCTAATCAATCCCCTAGCTATATACACAGTATATCATGAATGTGAGTTTTCATATCAAGTGTTGTCCTTTGCACACTGGGCTGAATGGGGGAAAGTGTGCTTTAGTAAATAATGATTATATGGGCAAATAGGTAGTATACGGTAAATATGTGAGATATCAATGAGTATTTGAAGGCACTGTAGGTAGGAATGATGTGGAATAAAGTGCAAAGATTAGGTATATGTGGCTGATGGTATGGTGGCATCCGCTGCATGTGACGTGTATTATGTGCAGAGCGAATAGAATGTGTGAAATGTTCCATTTAATTTCCTTCAGTGACAGGGACGGGTATAACGGGCCCTGGCGTAGCTTTAAATGGGCTTTCTGCTGGCTGTTTCTTCGCTTACGGCCATACCACCCTGAACACGCCCGATCTCGTCTGATCTCGGAAGCTAAGCAGGGTCGGGCCTGGTTAGTACTTGGATGGGAGACCGCCTGGGAATACCAGGTGCTGTAAGCTTTTTCCTCTCAGCTGTCATGAGCCCACTAGTCTTGAATTGAGCAGTGTGTCCAAACCTTTGACTGGTACTGTACATTACGTCCATATGAATGAAATAAAATTAAAAAAAAAAAAAAAAAAAAAACGTATACATATTCATAGGATCTAAGGCAAATCACATATAAAAGATTTGATAATAGGACCGGGTGTGCAGTTTTGTGATATCCCTAATCAATCCCCTAGCTATATACACAGTATATCATGAATGTGAGTTTTCATATCAAGTGTTGTCCTTTGCACACTGGGCTGAATGGGGGAAAGTGTGCTTTAGTAAATAATGATTATATGGGCAAATAGGTAGTATACGGTAAATATGTGAGATATCAATGAGTATTTGAAGGCACTGTAGGTAGGAATGATGTGGAATAAAGTGCAAAGATTAGGTATATGTGGCTGATGGTATGGTGGCATCCGCTGCATGTGACGTGTATTATGTGCAGAGCGAATAGAATGTGTGAAATGTTCCATTTAATTTCCTCCAGTGACAAGGACGGGTATAACGGGCCCTGGCGTAGCTTTAAATAGGCTTTCTGCTGGCTGTTTCTTCGCTTACGGCCATACCACCCTGAACACGCCCGATCTCGTCTGATCTCGGAAGCTAAGCAGGGTCGGGCCTGGTTAGTACTTGGATGGGAGACCGCCTGGGAATACCAGGTGCTGTAAGCTTTTTCCTCTCAGCTGTCACCAGAGGAGGGCGCTGTTGCTCCATCGCCGCACACAGGGCTTTGAGAAGCAAAGCTGCAATCATTCCAGCTGTGTGTGTATGCAGGGCAGAGAGGTGGCACTGAGACGCCTCACTTTCCAAGTAGTTTTGAGGGTTCCTGTTGTCACTGTTACAGCCTGTTAAAAGCCCGCAATCATCTTATAAGCGCATGTACACAAATAGCCTGAGAAAACAACAATTCCTATGAAAGTAATGTTAAAGTATAGCATGTGTTTGATGGCTGAGACCCCATTATCCGACACTCAGATGGTGAGAGCAACTGTCAGTGGTGTCACAGCATCTTTAAATAGGCTTTCTGCTGGCTGTTTCCTCGCTTACGGCCATACCACCCTGAACACGCCCGATCTCGTCTGATCTCGGAAGCTAAGCAGGGTCGGGCCTGGTTAGTACTTGGATGGGAGACCGCCTGGGAATACCAGGTGCTGTAAGCTTTTTCCTCTCAGCTGTCATGAGCCCACTAGTCTTGAATTGAGCAGTGTGTCCAAACCTTTGACTGGTACTGTACATTACGTCCATATGAATGAAATAAAATTAAAAAAACGTATACATATTCATAGGATCTAAGGCAAATCACATAAAAAAGATTTGATAATAGAACCGGGTGTGCAGTTTTGTGATATCCCAAATCAATCCCCTAGCTATATACACAGTATATCATGAATGTGAGTTTTCATATCAAGTGTTGTCCTTTGCACACTGGGCTGAATGGGGGAAAGTGTGCTTTAGTAAATAATGATTATATGGGCAAATAGGTAGTATACGGTAAATATGTGAGATATCAATGAGTATTTGAAGGCACTGTAGGTAGGAATGATGTGGAATAAAGTGCAAAGATTAGGTATATGTGGCTGATGGTATGGTGGCATCCGCTGCATGTGACGTGTATTATGTGCAGAGCGAATAGAATGTGTGAAATGTTCCATTTAATTTCCTTCAGTGACAGGGACGGGTATAACGGGCCCTGGCGTAGCTTTAAATGGGCTTTCTGCTGGCTGTTTCTTCGCTTACGACCATACCACCCTGAACACGCCCGATCTCGTCTGATCTCGGAAGCTAAGCAGGGTCGGGCCTGGTTAGTACTTGGATGGGAGACCGCCTGGGAATACCAGGTGCTGTAAGCTTTTTCCTCTCAGCTGTCACCAGAGGAGGGCGCTGTTGCTCCATCGCCGCACACAGGGCTTTGAGAAGCAAAGCTGCAATCATTCCAGCTGTGTGGGTATGCAGGGCAGAGAGGTGGCACTGAGACGCCTCACTTTCCAAGTAGTTTTGAGGGTTCCTGTTGTCACTGTTACAGCCTGTTAAAAGCCCGCAATCATCTTATAAGCGCATGTACACAAATAGCCTGAGAAAACAACAATTCCTATGAAAGTAATGTTAAAGTATAGCATGTGTTTGATGGCTGAGACCCCATTATCCGCCACTCAGATGGTGAGAGGAACTGTCAGTGGTGTCACAGCATCTTTAAATAGGCTTTCTGCTGGCTGTTTCCTCGCTTACGGCCATACCACCCTGAACACGCCCGATCTCGTCTGATCTCGGAAGCTAAGCAGGGTCGGGCCTGGTTAGTACTTGGATGGGAGACCGCCTGGGAATACCAGGTGCTGTAAGCTTTTTCCTCTCAGCTGTCATGAGCCCACTAGTCTTGAATTGAGCAGTGTGTCCAAACCTTTGACTGGTACTGTACATTACGTCCATATGAATGAAATAAAATTTAAAAAAAAAACAAAAAAAAAACGTATACATATTCATAGGATCTAAGGCAAATCACATATAAAAGATTTGATAATAGGACCGGGTGTGCAGTTTTGTGATATCCCTAATCAATCCCCTAGCTATATACACAGTATATCATGAATGTGAGTTTTCATATCAAGTGTTGTCCTTTGCACACTGGGCTGAATGGGGGAAAGTGTGCTTTAGTAAATAATGATTATATGGGCAAATAGGTAGTATACGGTAAATATGTGAGATATCAATGAGTATTTGAAGGCACTGTAGGTAGGAATGATGTGGAATAAAGTGCAAAGATTAGGTATATGTGGCTGATGGTATGGTGGCATCCGCTGCATGTGACGTGTATTATGTGCAGAGCGAATAGAATGTGTGAAATGTTCCATTTAATTTCCTCCAGTGACAGGGACGGGTATAACGGGCCCTGGCGTAGCTTTAAATGGGCTTTCTGCTGGCTGTTTCTTCGCTTACGGCCATACCACCCTGAACACGCCCGATCTCGTCTGATCTCGGAAGCTAAGCAGGGTCGGGCCTGGTTAGTACTTGGATGGGAGACCGCCTGGGAATACCAGGTGCTGTAAGCTTTTTCCTCTCAGCTGTCACCAGAGGAGGGCGCTGTTGCTCCATCGCCGCACACAGGGCTTTGAGAAGCAAAGCTGCAATCATTCCAGCTGTGTGTGTATGCAGGGCAGAGAGGTGGCACTGAGACGCCTCACTTTCCAAGTAGTTTTGAGGGTTCCTGTTGTCACTGTTACAGCCTGTTAAAAGCCCGCAATCATCTTATAAGCGCATGTACACAAATAGCCTGAGAAAACAACAATTCCTATGAAAGTAATGTTAAAGTATAGCATGTGTTTGATGGCTGAGACCCCATTATCCGACACTCAGATGGTGAGAGCAACTGTCAGTGGTGTCACAGCATCTTTAAATAGGCTTTCTGCTGGCTGTTTCCTCGCTTACGGCCATACCACCCTGAACACGCCCGATCTCGTCTGATCTCGGAAGCTAAGCAGGGTCGGGCCTGGTTAGTACTTGGATGGGAGACCGCCTGGGAATACCAGGTGCTGTAAGCTTTTTCCTCTCAGCTGTCATGAGCCCACTAGTCTTGAATTGAGCAGTGTGTCCAAACCTTTGACTGGTACTGTACATTACGTCCATATGAATGAAATAAAATTAAAAAAAAAACAAAAAAAAAAACGTATACATATTCATAGGATCTAAGGCAAATCACATATAAAAGATTTGATAATAGGACCGGGTGTGCAGTTTTGTGATATCCCTAATCAATCCCCTAGCTATATACACAGTATATCATGAATGTGAGTTTTCATATCAAGTGTTGTCCTTTGCACACTGGGCTGAATGGGGGAAAGTGTGCTTTAGTAAATAATGATTATATGGGCAAATAGGTAGTATACGGTAAATATGTGAGATATCAATGAGTATTTGAAGGCACTGTAGGTAGGAATGATGTGGAATAAAGTGCAAAGATTAGGTATATGTGGCTGATGGTATGGTGGCATCCGCTGCATGTGACGTGTATTATGTGCAGAGCGAATAGAATGTGTGAAATGTTCCATTTAATTTCCTTCAGTGACAGGGACGGGTATAACGGGCCCTGGCGTAGCTTTAAATGGGCTTTCTGCTGGCTGTTTCTTCGCTTACGGCCATACCACCCTGAACACGCCCGATCTCGTCTGATCTCGGAAGCTAAGCAGGGTCGGGCCTGGTTAGTACTTGGATGGGAGACCGCCTGGGAATACCAGGTGCTGTAAGCTTTTTCCTCTCAGCTGTCACCAGAGGAGGGCGCTGTTGCTCCATCGCCGCACACAGGGCTTTGAGAAGCAAAGCTGCAATCATTCCAGCTGTGTGGGTATGCAGGGCAGAGAGGTGGCACTGAGACGCCTCACTTTCCAAGTAGTTTTGAGGGTTCCTGTTGTCACTGTTACAGCCTGTTAAAAGCCCGCAATCATCTTATAAGCGCATGTACACAAATAGCCTGAGAAAACAACAATTCCTATGAAAGTAATGTTAAAGTATAGCATGTGTTTGATGGCTGAGACCCCATTATCCGACACTCAGATGGTGAGAGGGACTGTCAGTGGTGTCACAGCATCTTTAAATAGGCTTTCTGCTGGCTGTTTCCTCGCTTACGGCCATACCACCCTGAACACGCCCGATCTCGTCTGATCTCGGAAGCTAAGCAGGGTCGGGCCTGGTTAGTACTTGGATGGGAGACCGCCTGGGAATACCAGGTGCTGTAAGCTTTTTCCTCTCAGCTGTCATGAGCCCACTAGTCTTGAATTGAGCAGTGTGTCCAAACCTTTGACTGGTACTGTACATTACGTCCATATGAATGAAATAAAATTAAAAAAAAAAAAAAACCAAAAACATATACATATTCATAGGATCTAAGGCAAATCACATATAAAAGATTTGATAATAGGACCGGGTGTGCAGTTTTGTGATATCCCTAATCAATCCCCTAGCTATATACACAGTATATCATGAATGTGAGTTTTCATATCAAGTGTTGTCCTTTGCACACTGGGCTGAATGGGGGAAAGTGTGCTTTAGTAAATAATGATTATATGGGCAAATAGGTAGTATACGGTAAATATGTGAGATATCAATGAGTATTTGAAGGCACTGTAGGTAGGAATGATGTGGAATAAAGTGCAAAGATTAGGTATATGTGGCTGATGGTATGGTGGCATCCGCTGCATGTGACGTGTATTATGTGCAGAGCGAATAGAATGTGTGAAATGTTCCATTTAATTTCCTCCAGTGACAGGGACGGGTATAACGGGCCCTGGCGTAGCTTTAAATGGGCTTTCTGCTGGCTGTTTCTTCGCTTACGGCCATACCACCCTGAACACGCCCGATCTCGTCTGATCTCGGAAGCTAAGCAGGGTCGGGCCTGGTTAGTACTTGGATGGGAGACCGCCTGGGAATACCAGGTGCTGTAAGCTTTTTCCTCTCAGCTGTCACCAGAGGAGGGCGCTGTTGCTCCATCGCCGCACACAGGGCTTTGAGAAGCAAAGCTGCAATCATTCCAGCTGTGTGTGTATGCAGGGCAGAGAGGTGGCACTGAGACGCCTCACTTTCCAAGTAGTTTTGAGGGTTCCTGTTGTCACTGTTACAGCCTGTTAAAAGCCCGCAATCATCTTATAAGCGCATGTACACAAATAGCCTGAGAAAACAACAATTCCTATGAAAGTAATGTTAAAGTATAGCATGTGTTTGATGGCTGAGACCCCATTATCCGACACTCAGATGGTGAGAGCAACTGTCAGTGGTGTCACAGCATCTTTAAATAGGCTTTCTGCTGGCTGTTTCCTCGCTTACGGCCATACCACCCTGAACACGCCCGATCTCGTCTGATCTCGGAAGCTAAGCAGGGTCGGGCCTGGTTAGTACTTGGATGGGAGACCGCCTGGGAATACCAGGTGCTGTAAGCTTTTTCCTCTCAGCTGTCATGAGCCCACTAGTCTTGAATTGAGCAGTGTGTCCAAACCTTTGACTGGTACTGTACATTACGTCCATATGAATGAAATAAAATTAAAAAAAAAACAAAAAAAAAAACGTATACATATTCATAGGATCTAAGGCAAATCACATATAAAAGATTTGATAATAGGACCGGGTGTGCAGTTTTGTGATATCCCTAATCAATCCCCTAGCTATATACACAGTATATCATGAATGTGAGTTTTCATATCAAGTGTTGTCCTTTGCACACTGGGCTGAATGGGGGAAAGTGTGCTTTAGTAAATAATGATTATATGGGCAAATAGGTAGTATACGGTAAATATGTGAGATATCAATGAGTATTTGAAGGCACTGTAGGTAGGAATGATGTGGAATAAAGTGCAAAGATTAGGTATATGTGGCTGATGGTATGGTGGCATCCGCTGCATGTGACGTGTATTATGTGCAGAGCGAATAGAATGTGTGAAATGTTCCATTTAATTTCCTCCAGTGACAGGGACGGGTATAACGGGCCCTGGCGTAGCTTTAAATGGGCTTTCTGCTGGCTGTTTCTTCGCTTACGGCCATACCACCCTGAACACGCCCGATCTCGTCTGATCTCGGAAGCTAAGCAGGGTCGGGCCTGGTTAGTACTTGGATGGGAGACCGCCTGGGAATACCAGGTGCTGTAAGCTTTTTCCTCTCAGCTGTCACCAGAGGAGGGCGCTGTTGCTCCATCGCCGCACACAGGGCTTTGAGAAGCAAAGCTGCAATCATTCCAGCTGTGTGTGTATGCAGGGCAGAGAGGTGGCACTGAGACGCCTCACTTTCCAAGTAGTTTTGAGGGTTCGTGTTGTCACTGTTACAGCCTGTTAAAAGCCCGCAATCATCTTATAAGCGCATGTACACAAATAGCCTGAGAAAACAACAATTCCTATGAAAGTAATGTTAAAGTATAGCATGTGTTTGATGGCTGAGACCCCATTATCCGACACTCAGATGGTGAGAGCAACTGTCAGTGGTGTCACAGCATCTTTAAATAGGCTTTCTGCTGGCTGTTTCCTCGCTTACGGCCATACCACCCTGAACACGCCCGATCTCGTCTGATCTCGGAAGCTAAGCAGGGTCGGGCCTGGTTAGTACTTGGATGGGAGACCGCCTGGGAATACCAGGTGCTGTAAGCTTTTTCCTCTCAGCTGTCATGAGCCCACTAGTCTTGAATTGAGCAGTGTGTCCAAACCTTTGACTGGTACTGTACATTACGTCCATATGAATGAAATAAAATTAAAAAAAAAAACAAAAAAAAAACGTATACATATTCATAGGATCTAAGGCAAATCACATATAAAAGATTTGATAATAGGACCGGGTGTGCAGTTTTGTGATATCCCTAATCAATCCCCTAGCTATATACACAGTATATCATGAATGTGAGTTTTCATATCAAGTGTTGTCCTTTGCACACTGGGCTGAATGGGGGAAAGTGTGCTTTAGTAAATAATGATTATATGGGCAAATAGGTAGTATACGGTAAATATGTGAGATATCAATGAGTATTTGAAGGCACTGTAGGTAGGAATGATGTGGAATAAAGTGCAAAGATTAGGTATATGTGGCTGATGGTATGGTGGCATCCGCTGCATGTGACGTGTATTATGTGCAGAGCGAATAGAATGTGTGAAATGTTCCATTTAATTTCCTTCAGTGACAGGGACGGGTATAACGGGCCCTGGCGTAGCTTTAAATGGGCTTTCTGCTGGCTGTTTCTTCGCCTACGGCCATACCACCCTGAACACGCCCGATCTCGTCTGATCTCGGAAGCTAAGCAGGGTCGGGCCTGGTTAGTACTTGGATGGGAGACCGCCTGGGAATACCAGGTGCTGTAAGCTTTTTCCTCTCAGCTGTCACCAGAGGAGGGCGCTGTTGCTCCATCGCCGCACACAGGGCTTTGAGAAGCAAAGCTGCAATCATTCCAGCTGTGTGTGTATGCAGGGCAGAGAGGTGGCACTGAGACGCCTCACTTTCCAAGTAGTTTTGAGGGTTCCTGTTGTCACTGTTACAGCCTGTTAAAAGCCCGCAATCATCTTATAAGCGCATGTACACAAATAGCCTGAGAAAACAACAATTCCTATGAAAGTAATGTTAAAGTATAGCATGTGTTTGATGGCTGAGACCCCATTATCCGACACTCAGATGGTGAGAGGAACTGTCAGTGGTGTCACAGCATCTTTAAATAGGCTTTCTGCTGGCTGTTTCCTCGCTTACGGCCATACCACCCTGAACACGCCCGATCTCGTCTGATCTCGGAAGCTAAGCAGGGTCGGGCCTGGTTAGTACTTGGATGGGAGACCGCCTGGGAATACCAGGTGCTGTAAGCTTTTTCCTCTCAGCTGTCATGAGCCCACTAGTCTTGAATTGAGCAGTGTGTCCAAACCTTTGACTGGTACTGTACATTACGTCCATATGAATGAAATAAAATTTAAAAAAAAAACAAAAAAAAAACGTATACATATTCATAGGATCTAAGGCAAATCACATATAAAAGATTTGATAATAGGACCGGGTGTGCAGTTTTGTGATATCCCTAATCAATCCCCTAGCTATATACACAGTATATCATGAATGTGAGTTTTCATATCAAGTGTTGTCCTTTGCACACTGGGCTGAATGGGGGAAAGTGTGCTTTAGTAAATAATGATTATATGGGCAAATAGGTAGTATACGGTAAATATGTGAGATATCAATGAGTATTTGAAGGCACTGTAGGTAGGAATGATGTGGAATAAAGTGCAAAGATTAGGTATATGTGGCTGATGGTATGGTGGCATCCGCTGCATGTGACGTGTATTATGTGCAGAGCGAATAGAATGTGTGAAATGTTCCATTTAATTTCCTCCAGTGACAGGGACGGGTATAACGGGCCCTGGCGTAGCTTTAAATGGGCTTTCTGCTGGCTGTTTCTTCGCTTACGGCCATACCACCCTGAACACGCCCGATCTCGTCTGATCTCGGAAGCTAAGCAGGGTCGGGCCTGGTTAGTACTTGGATGGGAGACCGCCTGGGAATACCAGGTGCTGTAAGCTTTTTCCTCTCAGCTGTCACCAGAGGAGGGCGCTGTTGCTCCATCGCCGCACACAGGGCTTTGAGAAGCAAAGCTGCAATCATTCCAGCTGTGTGTGTATGCAGGGCAGAGAGGTGGCACTGAGACGCCTCACTTTCCAAGTAGTTTTGAGGGTTCCTGTTGTCACTGTTACAGCCTGTTAAAAGCCCGCAATCATCTTATAAGCGCATGTACACAAATAGCCTGAGAAAACAACAATTCCTATGAAAGTAATGTTAAAGTATAGCATGTGTTTGATGGCTGAGACCCCATTATCCGCCACTCAGATGGTGAGAGGAACTGTCAGTGGTGTCACAGCATCTTTAAATAGGCTTTCTGCTGGCTGTTTCCTCGCTTACGGCCATACCACCCTGAACACGCCCGATCTCGTCTGATCTCGGAAGCTAAGCAGGGTCGGGCCTGGTTAGTACTTGGATGGGAGACCGCCTGGGAATACCAGGTGCTGTAAGCTTTTTCCTCTCAGCTGTCATGAGCCCACTAGTCTTGAATTGAGCAGTGTGTCCAAACCTTTGACTGGTACTGTACATTACGTCCATATGAATGAAATAAAATTAAAAAAAAACAAAAAAACAAAACGTATACATATTCATAGGATCTAAGGCAAATCACATATAAAAGATTTGATAATAGGATCGGGTGTGCAGTTTTGTGATATCCCTAATCAATCCCCTAGCTATATACACAGTATATCATGAATGTGAGTTTTCATATCAAGTGTTGTCCTTTGCACACTGGGCTGAATGGGGGAAAGTGTGCTTTAGTAAATAATGATTATATGGGCAAATAGGTAGTATACGGTAAATATGTGAGATATCAATGAGTATTTGAAGGCACTGTAGGTAGGAATGATGTGGAATAAAGTGCAAAGATTAGGTATATGTGGCTGATGGTATGGTGGCATCCGCTGCATGTGACGTGTATTATGTGCAGAGCGAATAGAATGTGTGAAATGTTCCATTTAATTTCCTCCAGTGACAGGGACGGGTATAACGGGCCCTGGCGTAGCTTTAAATGGGCTTTCTGCTGGCTGTTTCTTCGCTTACGGCCATACCACCCTGAACACGCCCGATCTCGTCTGATCTCGGAAGCTAAGCAGGGTCGGGCCTGGTTAGTACTTGGATGGGAGACCGCCTGGGAATACCAGGTGCTGTAAGCTTTTTCCTCTCAGCTGTCACCAGAGGAGGGCGCTGTTGCTCCATCGCCGCACACAGGGCTTTGAGAAGCAAAGCTGCAATCATTCCAGCTGTGTGTGTATGCAGGGCAGAGAGGTGGCACTGAGACGCCTCACTTTCCAAGTAGTTTTGAGGGTTCCTGTTGTCACTGTTACAGCCTGTTAAAAGCCCGCAATCATCTTATAAGCGCATGTACACAAATAGCCTGAGAAAACAACAATTCCTATGAAAGTAATGTTAAAGTATAGCATGTGTTTGATGGCTGAGACCCCATTATCCGACACTCAGATGGTGAGAGCAACTGTCAGTGGTGTCACAGCATCTTTAAATAGGCTTTCTGCTGGCTGTTTCCTCGCTTACGGCCATACCACCCTGAACACGCCCGATCTCGTCTGATCTCGGAAGCTAAGCAGGGTCGGGCCTGGTTAGTACTTGGATGGGAGACCGCCTGGGAATACCAGGTGCTGTAAGCTTTTTCCTCTCAGCTGTCATGAGCCCACTAGTCTTGAATTGAGCAGTGTGTCCAAACCTTTGACTGGTACTGTACATTACGTCCATATGAATGAAATAAAATTAAAAAAAAAACAAAAAAAAAAACGTATACATATTCATAGGATCTAAGGCAAATCACATATAAAAGATTTGATAATAGGACCGGGTGTGCAGTTTTGTGATATCCCTAATCAATCCCCTAGCTATATACACAGTATATCATGAATGTGAGTTTTCATATCAAGTGTTGTCCTTTGCACACTGGGCTGAATGGGGGAAAGTGTGCTTTAGTAAATAATGATTATATGGGCAAATAGGTAGTATACGGTAAATATGTGAGATATCAATGAGTATTTGAAGGCACTGTAGGTAGGAATGATGTGGAATAAAGTGCAAAGATTAGGTATATGTGGCTGATGGTATGGTGGCATCCGCTGCATGTGACGTGTATTATGTGCAGAGCGAATAGAATGTGTGAAATGTTCCATTTAATTTCCTCCAGTGACAGGGACGGGTATAACGGGCCCTGGCGTAGCTTTAAATGGGCTTTCTGCTGGCTGTTTCTTCGCTTACGGCCATACCACCCTGAACACGCCCGATCTCGTCTGATCTCGGAAGCTAAGCAGGGTCGGGCCTGGTTAGTACTTGGATGGGAGACCGCCTGGGAATACCAGGTGCTGTAAGCTTTTTCCTCTCAGCTGTCACCAGAGGAGGGCGCTGTTGCTCCATCGCCGCACACAGGGCTTTGAGAAGCAAAGCTGCAATCATTCCAGCTGTGTGTGTATGCAGGGCAGAGAGGTGGCACTGAGACGCCTCACTTTCCAAGTAGTTTTGAGGGTTCGTGTTGTCACTGTTACAGCCTGTTAAAAGCCCGCAATCATCTTATAAGCGCATGTACACAAATAGCCTGAGAAAACAACAATTCCTATGAAAGTAATGTTAAAGTATAGCATGTGTTTGATGGCTGAGACCCCATTATCCGACACTCAGATGGTGAGAGCAACTGTCAGTGGTGTCACAGCATCTTTAAATAGGCTTTCTGCTGGCTGTTTCCTCGCTTACGGCCATACCACCCTGAACACGCCCGATCTCGTCTGATCTCGGAAGCTAAGCAGGGTCGGGCCTGGTTAGTACTTGGATGGGAGACCGCCTGGGAATACCAGGTGCTGTAAGCTTTTTCCTCTCAGCTGTCATGAGCCCACTAGTCTTGAATTGAGCAGTGTGTCCAAACCTTTGACTGGTACTGTACATTACGTCCATATGAATGAAATAAAATTAAAAAAAAAAACAAAAAAAAAACGTATACATATTCATAGGATCTAAGGCAAATCACATATAAAAGATTTGATAATAGGACCGGGTGTGCAGTTTTGTGATATCCCTAATCAATCCCCTAGCTATATACACAGTATATCATGAATGTGAGTTTTCATATCAAGTGTTGTCCTTTGCACACTGGGCTGAATGGGGGAAAGTGTGCTTTAGTAAATAATGATTATATGGGCAAATAGGTAGTATACGGTAAATATGTGAGATATCAATGAGTATTTGAAGGCACTGTAGGTAGGAATGATGTGGAATAAAGTGCAAAGATTAGGTATATGTGGCTGATGGTATGGTGGCATCCGCTGCATGTGACGTGTATTATGTGCAGAGCGAATAGAATGTGTGAAATGTTCCATTTAATTTCCTTCAGTGACAGGGACGGGTATAACGGGCCCTGGCGTAGCTTTAAATGGGCTTTCTGCTGGCTGTTTCTTCGCCTACGGCCATACCACCCTGAACACGCCCGATCTCGTCTGATCTCGGAAGCTAAGCAGGGTCGGGCCTGGTTAGTACTTGGATGGGAGACCGCCTGGGAATACCAGGTGCTGTAAGCTTTTTCCTCTCAGCTGTCACCAGAGGAGGGCGCTGTTGCTCCATCGCCGCACACAGGGCTTTGAGAAGCAAAGCTGCAATCATTCCAGCTGTGTGTGTATGCAGGGCAGAGAGGTGGCACTGAGACGCCTCACTTTCCAAGTAGTTTTGAGGGTTCCTGTTGTCACTGTTACAGCCTGTTAAAAGCCCGCAATCATCTTATAAGCGCATGTACACAAATAGCCTGAGAAAACAACAATTCCTATGAAAGTAATGTTAAAGTATAGCATGTGTTTGATGGCTGAGACCCCATTATCCGCCACTCAGATGGTGAGAGGAACTGTCAGTGGTGTCACAGCATCTTTAAATAGGCTTTCTGCTGGCTGTTTCCTCGCTTACGGCCATACCACCCTGAACACGCCCGATCTCGTCTGATCTCGGAAGCTAAGCAGGGTCGGGCCTGGTTAGTACTTGGATGGGAGACCGCCTGGGAATACCAGGTGCTGTAAGCTTTTTCCTCTCAGCTGTCATGAGCCCACTAGTCTTGAATTGAGCAGTGTGTCCAAACCTTTGACTGGTACTGTACATTACGTCCATATGAATGAAATAAAATTAAAAAAAAACAAAAAAACAAAACGTATACATATTCATAGGATCTAAGGCAAATCACATATAAAAGATTTGATAATAGGATCGGGTGTGCAGTTTTGTGATATCCCTAATCAATCCCCTAGCTATATACACAGTATATCATGAATGTGAGTTTTCATATCAAGTGTTGTCCTTTGCACACTGGGCTGAATGGGGGAAAGTGTGCTTTAGTAAATAATGATTATATGGGCAAATAGGTAGTATACGGTAAATATGTGAGATATCAATGAGTATTTGAAGGCACTGTAGGTAGGAATGATGTGGAATAAAGTGCAAAGATTAGGTATATGTGGCTGATGGTATGGTGGCATCCGCTGCATGTGACGTGTATTATGTGCAGAGCGAATAGAATGTGTGAAATGTTCCATTTAATTTCCTCCAGTGACAGGGACGGGTATAACGGGCCCTGGCGTAGCTTTAAATGGGCTTTCTGCTGGCTGTTTCTTCGCTTACGGCCATACCACCCTGAACACGCCCGATCTCGTCTGATCTCGGAAGCTAAGCAGGGTCGGGCCTGGTTAGTACTTGGATGGGAGACCGCCTGGGAATACCAGGTGCTGTAAGCTTTTTCCTCTCAGCTGTCACCAGAGGAGGGCGCTGTTGCTCCATCGCCGCACACAGGGCTTTGAGAAGCAAAGCTGCAATCATTCCAGCTGTGTGTGTATGCAGGGCAGAGAGGTGGCACTGAGACGCCTCACTTTCCAAGTAGTTTTGAGGGTTCCTGTTGTCACTGTTACAGCCTGTTAAAAGCCCGCAATCATCTTATAAGCGCATGTACACAAATAGCCTGAGAAAACAACAATTCCTATGAAAGTAATGTTAAAGTATAGCATGTGTTTGATGGCTGAGACCCCATTATCCGACACTCAGATGGTGAGAGCAACTGTCAGTGGTGTCACAGCATCTTTAAATAGGCTTTCTGCTGGCTGTTTCCTCGCTTACGGCCATACCACCCTGAACACGCCCGATCTCGTCTGATCTCGGAAGCTAAGCAGGGTCGGGCCTGGTTAGTACTTGGATGGGAGACCGCCTGGGAATACCAGGTGCTGTAAGCTTTTTCCTCTCAGCTGTCATGAGCCCACTAGTCTTGAATTGAGCAGTGTGTCCAAACCTTTGACTGGTACTGTACATTACGTCCATATGAATGAAATAAAATTAAAAAAAAAACAAAAAAAAAAACGTATACATATTCATAGGATCTAAGGCAAATCACATATAAAAGATTTGATAATAGGACCGGGTGTGCAGTTTTGTGATATCCCTAATCAATCCCCTAGCTATATACACAGTATATCATGAATGTGAGTTTTCATATCAAGTGTTGTCCTTTGCACACTGGGCTGAATGGGGGAAAGTGTGCTTTAGTAAATAATGATTATATGGGCAAATAGGTAGTATACGGTAAATATGTGAGATATCAATGAGTATTTGAAGGCACTGTAGGTAGGAATGATGTGGAATAAAGTGCAAAGATTAGGTATATGTGGCTGATGGTATGGTGGCATCCGCTGCATGTGACGTGTATTATGTGCAGAGCGAATAGAATGTGTGAAATGTTCCATTTAATTTCCTCCAGTGACAGGGACGGGTATAACGGGCCCTGGCGTAGCTTTAAATGGGCTTTCTGCTGGCTGTTTCTTCGCTTACGGCCATACCACCCTGAACACGCCCGATCTCGTCTGATCTCGGAAGCTAAGCAGGGTCGGGCCTGGTTAGTACTTGGATGGGAGACCGCCTGGGAATACCAGGTGCTGTAAGCTTTTTCCTCTCAGCTGTCACCAGAGGAGGGCGCTGTTGCTCCATCGCCGCACACAGGGCTTTGAGAAGCAAAGCTGCAATCATTCCAGCTGTGTGTGTATGCAGGGCAGAGAGGTGGCACTGAGACGCCTCACTTTCCAAGTAGTTTTGAGGGTTCGTGTTGTCACTGTTACAGCCTGTTAAAAGCCCGCAATCATCTTATAAGCGCATGTACACAAATAGCCTGAGAAAACAACAATTCCTATGAAAGTAATGTTAAAGTATAGCATGTGTTTGATGGCTGAGACCCCATTATCCGACACTCAGATGGTGAGAGCAACTGTCAGTGGTGTCACAGCATCTTTAAATAGGCTTTCTGCTGGCTGTTTCCTCGCTTACGGCCATACCACCCTGAACACGCCCGATCTCGTCTGATCTCGGAAGCTAAGCAGGGTCGGGCCTGGTTAGTACTTGGATGGGAGACCGCCTGGGAATACCAGGTGCTGTAAGCTTTTTCCTCTCAGCTGTCATGAGCCCACTAGTCTTGAATTGAGCAGTGTGTCCAAACCTTTGACTGGTACTGTACATTACGTCCATATGAATGAAATAAAATTAAAAAAAAAAACAAAAAAAAAACGTATACATATTCATAGGATCTAAGGCAAATCACATATAAAAGATTTGATAATAGGACCGGGTGTGCAGTTTTGTGATATCCCTAATCAATCCCCTAGCTATATACACAGTATATCATGAATGTGAGTTTTCATATCAAGTGTTGTCCTTTGCACACTGGGCTGAATGGGGGAAAGTGTGCTTTAGTAAATAATGATTATATGGGCAAATAGGTAGTATACGGTAAATATGTGAGATATCAATGAGTATTTGAAGGCACTGTAGGTAGGAATGATGTGGAATAAAGTGCAAAGATTAGGTATATGTGGCTGATGGTATGGTGGCATCCGCTGCATGTGACGTGTATTATGTGCAGAGCGAATAGAATGTGTGAAATGTTCCATTTAATTTCCTTCAGTGACAGGGACGGGTATAACGGGCCCTGGCGTAGCTTTAAATGGGCTTTCTGCTGGCTGTTTCTTCGCCTACGGCCATACCACCCTGAACACGCCCGATCTCGTCTGATCTCGGAAGCTAAGCAGGGTCGGGCCTGGTTAGTACTTGGATGGGAGACCGCCTGGGAATACCAGGTGCTGTAAGCTTTTTCCTCTCAGCTGTCACCAGAGGAGGGCGCTGTTGCTCCATCGCCGCACACAGGGCTTTGAGAAGCAAAGCTGCAATCATTCCAGCTGTGTGTGTATGCAGGGCAGAGAGGTGGCACTGAGACGCCTCACTTTCCAAGTAGTTTTGAGGGTTCCTGTTGTCACTGTTACAGCCTGTTAAAAGCCCGCAATCATCTTATAAGCGCATGTACACAAATAGCCTGAGAAAACAACAATTCCTATGAAAGTAATGTTAAAGTATAGCATGTGTTTGATGGCTGAGACCCCATTATCCGACACTCAGATGGTGAGAGGAACTGTCAGTGGTGTCACAGCATCTTTAAATAGGCTTTCTGCTGGCTGTTTCCTCGCTTACGGCCATACCACCCTGAACACGCCCGATCTCGTCTGATCTCGGAAGCTAAGCAGGGTCGGGCCTGGTTAGTACTTGGATGGGAGACCGCCTGGGAATACCAGGTGCTGTAAGCTTTTTCCTCTCAGCTGTCATGAGCCCACTAGTCTTGAATTGAGCAGTGTGTCCAAACCTTTGACTGGTACTGTACATTACGTCCATATGAATGAAATAAAATTTAAAAAAAAAACAAAAAAAAAACGTATACATATTCATAGGATCTAAGGCAAATCACATATAAAAGATTTGATAATAGGACCGGGTGTGCAGTTTTGTGATATCCCTAATCAATCCCCTAGCTATATACACAGTATATCATGAATGTGAGTTTTCATATCAAGTGTTGTCCTTTGCACACTGGGCTGAATGGGGGAAAGTGTGCTTTAGTAAATAATGATTATATGGGCAAATAGGTAGTATACGGTAAATATGTGAGATATCAATGAGTATTTGAAGGCACTGTAGGTAGGAATGATGTGGAATAAAGTGCAAAGATTAGGTATATGTGGCTGATGGTATGGTGGCATCCGCTGCATGTGACGTGTATTATGTGCAGAGCGAATAGAATGTGTGAAATGTTCCATTTAATTTCCTCCAGTGACAGGGACGGGTATAACGGGCCCTGGCGTAGCTTTAAATGGGCTTTCTGCTGGCTGTTTCTTCGCTTACGGCCATACCACCCTGAACACGCCCGATCTCGTCTGATCTCGGAAGCTAAGCAGGGTCGGGCCTGGTTAGTACTTGGATGGGAGACCGCCTGGGAATACCAGGTGCTGTAAGCTTTTTCCTCTCAGCTGTCACCAGAGGAGGGCGCTGTTGCTCCATCGCCGCACACAGGGCTTTGAGAAGCAAAGCTGCAATCATTCCAGCTGTGTGTGTATGCAGGGCAGAGAGGTGGCACTGAGACGCCTCACTTTCCAAGTAGTTTTGAGGGTTCCTGTTGTCACTGTTACAGCCTGTTAAAAGCCCGCAATCATCTTATAAGCGCATGTACACAAATAGCCTGAGAAAACAACAATTCCTATGAAAGTAATGTTAAAGTATAGCATGTGTTTGATGGCTGAGACCCCATTATCCGCCACTCAGATGGTGAGAGGAACTGTCAGTGGTGTCACAGCATCTTTAAATAGGCTTTCTGCTGGCTGTTTCCTCGCTTACGGCCATACCACCCTGAACACGCCCGATCTCGTCTGATCTCGGAAGCTAAGCAGGGTCGGGCCTGGTTAGTACTTGGATGGGAGACCGCCTGGGAATACCAGGTGCTGTAAGCTTTTTCCTCTCAGCTGTCATGAGCCCACTAGTCTTGAATTGAGCAGTGTGTCCAAACCTTTGACTGGTACTGTACATTACGTCCATATGAATGAAATAAAATTAAAAAAAAACAAAAAAACAAAACGTATACATATTCATAGGATCTAAGGCAAATCACATATAAAAGATTTGATAATAGGATCGGGTGTGCAGTTTTGTGATATCCCTAATCAATCCCCTAGCTATATACACAGTATATCATGAATGTGAGTTTTCATATCAAGTGTTGTCCTTTGCACACTGGGCTGAATGGGGGAAAGTGTGCTTTAGTAAATAATGATTATATGGGCAAATAGGTAGTATACGGTAAATATGTGAGATATCAATGAGTATTTGAAGGCACTGTAGGTAGGAATGATGTGGAATAAAGTGCAAAGATTAGGTATATGTGGCTGATGGTATGGTGGCATCCGCTGCATGTGACGTGTATTATGTGCAGAGCGAATAGAATGTGTGAAATGTTCCATTTAATTTCCTCCAGTGACAGGGACGGGTATAACGGGCCCTGGCGTAGCTTTAAATGGGCTTTCTGCTGGCTGTTTCTTCGCTTACGGCCATACCACCCTGAACACGCCCGATCTCGTCTGATCTCGGAAGCTAAGCAGGGTCGGGCCTGGTTAGTACTTGGATGGGAGACCGCCTGGGAATGGCTCATGACCCCCCCAAGTCCCTATTGCTCAACCCTGGGATCGATCAGAAAGGATCAAAACGGACAGCTCCATCTGCTGGCCACTGGTGGGAGGTTTTATTTCCAGAAATGTCATGTACAAGGCCTAGTTTATCAAAATCCACTGGTCTGCTGAATGTTTTGTTTATTATTATCATAGTTTGAGTTGATGTAGCTGATGAGATTCATATAATCAAGTGGAAAAGTGTTTAATTGTTACATTTTTGGGCCGAATTAAGAAAAAGGGTGTAAGAATGTATTCAGTGCACTCTCACTTTTGCTTTGGTGTGTTTTTTCTTTACACTTTCCCACCCTTTGTGAAACCCAAGCACACAGAGACTCCAAAATACTTTTACAACTTTTATTTTTCACCCAGAATGTGTTTCATTTAAAAGGCAATGCATATAAAACACAAGTAAACAAGATGTGTTTAGTTTAAAGCTCGCTCACCACGACAAGTTACAGATCTACGAGCGAGAACACGAGACAAGACGAGAGACAAACATTTACTACCATCTGCAAACATTTAGTTAAACATGGAGCTGACAGACATACACACATCACAAGGACAGGCACATATAAATAACATTAATAATAATCAAAAACACTCAACAATTAAAAAACACACACGTACTTAAGATACAAATTAACAATTGGCTTGTACAGGCTAAAGTGCAATAATGAACATGATTATCCAAAGACTCAGGTGACCAATCAACAAATAAAGGCTCAAGCCGTTCCTCTCTGTTGTGTTTTTTTGTTTTCTTTAGCAAACTTTTGTTAAACATGAAGCAGACAAATACATACAAACATCACAAAGACATGAAGCTGACAAAGACAAACAAACAACACGCATGACAGAAACACATTATCTGAACATGAACAACCACTAAAGGGCATGTAAACTGATTGTGTTAGATTGGAACTGATTAAGGTTAAAAAGATTGGCCTTGATACTGAACATAGACCAGAACAGATACTACAAAGTGCATTTTAACAGCAATATAAATAAAAAACAAACAAAAGAACTTTAAGTAAAACTGTAAAGAGCATTTAAAAAACACACACAAAGAAAGAGACAAACACACACAAACAAGCCTCTTTCTCTCTCCTACAGATGGCACAGGAACAGTAGCATGACAGAGGTAAGTTATTCACACACACACACACACACACACACACACACACACATATTTACAGGTATTTACACAGTCCTCCTTTCCAACTCTGCATCCACGACACTCTTAAAGTGTTCAAAGTTGTCATACAACACATTGTCGAAGCCAGAGGTGGTAGACTTCCCAGTGGATGGACAGTAGGAAAATATTTTCTGCATGCTTCCAGCCACTTTTTCCTCGGAAGTGGTGTACCTCTTCCGCTGTCCACCAGAGTTTGGCACGTGGCAAGCCCCACATGGCCGTGAGGACTTGTTAGGCATGAATGCCTTCACTGTTGGTGCAGGAGGGACAAAGCTCTGGGTGCAGGATGGCCCACGCAACAGGACGGAGGGCCTGTGGCTGTGCGGGGAGGACCAGCATTATGGGTGCTGCCGACACAGGGGGTGGGCCATAGGTGGACGCAGCAGGAGGCCTCGGCTGGAGGTGGGTGGACGCAGGAGGCCTCGGCAGAATGGGGGTGAGCGCAGCAGGCTTCGGCCGGGAGGAGGACGACAACGCAGTGGGCTGAACGGGCCGGGTCGCGCGAGTCACAGTCTGGCTCATCAACAAATAATCTGGAAATATGAAATACACATGTGATCAGTATTGATATGACGTGTGTGCTATTTGCTTTCCACAGCCAACAGGTGAAACAAAGTGCTTATGATAACTTACCTCCGCTTCTCACCACGTCTCTTTCCAGCCTCGTGATGGACGTGCTGGATATATATATATATGCGTGTGTGTGTGTGTTTTAATCACTTACTTGGAAAGGCATGATCCCACATCGCTGTGAAAAGACGGCGTTGAACAGAGAGTTGCTGCCTCGCCGGTGTGTCAGATTAACTGGTGGCTGAATTAACTGGTGATAGGTGACTGTGTCGATGCCTGGTCAAAATACTGTTAACATCACTAGCATTAAATCAGTTAAAAATGTTCCTGTTGTCAATCTCATATTCCGTCATGAATCTAATGTGAAATCGACCTAAGAATTGCTTCTACTGTCCCTCAGCCTATAAATGAAACGTACACTGAGGTATGTATGTGTTCAGCACGAACGTGGTGTGGGGTTAGCTGTTAGCCGTGTTAAATTGTGATAGCGTAACGCCCAGATTAACTTGTGACACAACATCTGTAATGTTATTTACCATCAAACATGTGTTATATGAAAGGCTATATAGACATTTATCTCTCATCACAGTGATATTTTCAATCAATTCAGCACACCTGTTAATCAAAAGACGTGACTGTTAATTTGATGTTTACAAACAGCCACAGAAATTGAATAAATTGTACGTGCAGGTGTGGAAAGCTAAAACCACTACAGGGGTACAACAGTCCATATACATTTGGTTAACAGGACACAACTCTGAGTGTTTGTTGTAAGTTTATCTGTGGATGTAACTGTGACCAATTTTGTGCAGCCACGCTGTGCGATTTCGTACTGATAATGCTGCTGATACTGTATGTTGAAAGGCCTAACAATTACTATTAATCTTCAACATGGATTCTGTTGCGCTAATTCATCTGTCATAATGCTGAAATCATGTTTTGTCTGGTGTTAACTGCTCAGTGTCTATAGTGCCAGTCCAACAGATCCAGTAATAAAAAAGTGGGAGTAACGTCGGGAGTAGATTCATCGACTTAACATCAATAAATCTCTAATAAAATGTTCTTGTTTTCGGTCTCATATTTTATATTAAATATTATTATTAATCTGATGTCAAGTCAAAACTGTTGAGACTGTCTAACAGTGTGTAACAAACAGTCTCGAGTATGTGCACACCCAACACGAAAGCAGCGTGGAGTCAGCTGTGGCAAAGCGTGATTTACCCAGATTAACTTGTTCCATGTGTATACCATTGATTATATTTTATATTAAAGCTGCACACATTTATATCTCCGATTACAACAATATTCTTAACACTATTCAGCACATCATGCAGCAGAGTATCACCAGTTAATTCAGACTCCATTTATGTGTTTTCTACACCACAGCTGGCGTGTTGCCCATTTTTAAAGATTTGCTTTTGGATGCAGTAAATAATGTAATGTGAAAAAGCCAGCCAGTAGCCTATTTAAAAAAATATTGGACTGCTTTATATCAAATGGTTGCAATAAAAAATATCACGATGCACTCATGTTTTAGATCTGGATTTGTTACGGTTCAATCTTCATGTGACTATCTCCTCTCCGTCTTTGATTTCTTCGTGGCGTAACAGTGTTGACACCGGTTCACACGCAGATAGTTATAGTGGTCGGTGGTTCGATTCCCACACGTGTTGTTTTTAAACGACCAGAGAGCGAATGAAATGTTCGTAGTGAGAGGTCTAGTATTTACATGTATTTTAGTTGACACATACATCAATGTTCCAGAATACTGTGTCTGTAACATTAGTAAAGTCTCAAAAGACACCGACTAATGAATATGGTAGAGAGGCGAAGTAATTGGAATGTTTATTTCCTGGTTAGTCGACATGGGGTCCTGAAAGGCCACGCCCACGAAACATCTGCCGCTATCACCAGTTAATTCAGCCACCAGTTAATCTGACACACCTGTGTCAGATTAACTGGTGGCTGAATTAACTGGTGATAGGTGACTGTGTCGATGCCTGGTCAAAATACTGTTAACATCACTAGCATTAAATCAGTTAAAAATGTTCCTGTTGTCAATCTCATATTCCGTCATGAATCTAATGTGAAATCGACCTAAGAATTGCTTCTACTGTCCCTCAGCCTATAAATGAAACGTACACTGAGGTATGTATGTGTTCAGCACGAACGTGGTGTGGGGTTAGCTGTTAGCCGTGTTAAATTGTGATAGCGTAACGCCCAGATTAACTTGTGACACAACATCTGTAATGTTATTTACCATCAAACATGTGTTATATGAAAGGCTATATAGACATTTATCTCTCATCACAGTGATATTTTCAATCAATTCAGCACACCTGTTAATCAAAAGACGTGACTGTTAATTTGATGTTTACAAACAGCCACAGAAATTGAATAAATTGTACGTGCAGGTGTGGAAAGCTAAAACCACTACAGGGGTACAACAGTCCATATACATTTGGTTAACAGGACACAACTCTGAGTGTTTGTTGTAAGTTTATCTGTGGATGTAACTGTGACCAATTTTGTGCAGCCACGCTGTGCGATTTCGTACTGATAATGCTGCTGATACTGTATGTTGAAAGGCCTAACAATTACTATTAATCTTCAACATGGATTCTGTTGCGCTAATTCATCTGTCATAATGCTGAAATCATGTTTTGTCTGGTGTTAACTGCTCAGTGTCTATAGTGCCAGTCCAACAGATCCAGTAATAAAAAAGTGGGAGTAACGTCGGGAGTAGATTCATCGACTTAACATCAATAAATCTCTAATAAAATGTTCTTGTTTTCGGTCTCATATTTTATATTAAATATTATTATTAATCTGATGTCAAGTCAAAACTGTTGAGACTGTCTAACAGTGTGTAACAAACAGTCTCGAGTATGTGCACACCCAACACGAAAGCAGCGTGGAGTCAGCTGTGGCAAAGCGTGATTTACCCAGATTAACTTGTTCCATGTGTATACCATTGATTATATTTTATATTAAAGCTGCACACATTTATATCTCCGATTACAACAATATTCTTAACACTATTCAGCACATCATGCAGCAGAGTATCACCAGTTAATTCAGACTCCATTTATGTGTTTTCTACACCACAGCTGGCGTGTTGCCCATTTTTAAAGATTTGCTTTTGGATGCAGTAAATAATGTAATGTGAAAAAGCCAGCCAGTAGCCTATTTAAAAAAATATTGGACTGCTTTATATCAAATGGTTGCAATAAAAAATATCACGATGCACTCATGTTTTAGATCTGGATTTGTTACGGTTCAATCTTCATGTGACTATCTCCTCTCCGTCTTTGATTTCTTCGTGGCGTAACAGTGTTGACACCGGTTCACACGCAGATAGTTATAGTGGTCGGTGGTTCGATTCCCACACGTGTTGTTTTTAAACGACCAGAGAGCGAATGAAATGTTCGTAGTGAGAGGTCTAGTATTTACATGTATTTTAGTTGACACATACATCAATGTTCCAGAATACTGTGTCTGTAACATTAGTAAAGTCTCAAAAGACACCGACTAATGAATATGGTAGAGAGGCGAAGTAATTGGAATGTTTATTTCCTGGTTAGTCGACATGGGGTCCTGAAAGGCCACGCCCACGAAACATCTGCCGCTATCACCAGTTAATTCAGCCACCAGTTAATCTGACACACCGGTGTGTCAGATTAACTGGTGGCTGAATTAACTGGTGATAGGTGACTGTGTCGATGCCTGGTCAAAATACTGTTAACATCACTAGCATTAAATCAGTTAAAAATGTTCCTGTTGTCAATCTCATATTCCGTCATGAATCTAATGTGAAATCGACCTAAGAATTGCTTCTACTGTCCCTCAGCCTATAAATGAAACGTACACTGAGGTATGTATGTGTTCAGCACGAACGTGGTGTGGGGTTAGCTGTTAGCCGTGTTAAATTGTGATAGCGTAACGCCCAGATTAACTTGTGACACAACATCTGTAATGTTATTTACCATCAAACATGTGTTATATGAAAGGCTATATAGACATTTATCTCTCATCACAGTGATATTTTCAATCAATTCAGCACACCTGTTAATCAAAAGACGTGACTGTTAATTTGATGTTTACAAACAGCCACAGAAATTGAATAAATTGTACGTGCAGGTGTGGAAAGCTAAAACCACTACAGGGGTACAACAGTCCATATACATTTGGTTAACAGGACACAACTCTGAGTGTTTGTTGTAAGTTTATCTGTGGATGTAACTGTGACCAATTTTGTGCAGCCACGCTGTGCGATTTCGTACTGATAATGCTGCTGATACTGTATGTTGAAAGGCCTAACAATTACTATTAATCTTCAACATGGATTCTGTTGCGCTAATTCATCTGTCATAATGCTGAAATCATGTTTTGTCTGGTGTTAACTGCTCAGTGTCTATAGTGCCAGTCCAACAGATCCAGTAATAAAAAAGTGGGAGTAACGTCGGGAGTAGATTCATCGACTTAACATCAATAAATCTCTAATAAAATGTTCTTGTTTTCGGTCTCATATTTTATATTAAATATTATTATTAATCTGATGTCAAGTCAAAACTGTTGAGACTGTCTAACAGTGTGTAACAAACAGTCTCGAGTATGTGCACACCCAACACGAAAGCAGCGTGGAGTCAGCTGTGGCAAAGCGTGATTTACCCAGATTAACTTGTTCCATGTGTATACCATTGATTATATTTTATATTAAAGCTGCACACATTTATATCTCCGATTACAACAATATTCTTAACACTATTCAGCACATCATGCAGCAGAGTATCACCAGTTAATTCAGACTCCATTTATGTGTTTTCTACACCACAGCTGGCGTGTTGCCCATTTTTAAAGATTTGCTTTTGGATGCAGTAAATAATGTAATGTGAAAAAGCCAGCCAGTAGCCTATTTAAAAAAATATTGGACTGCTTTATATCAAATGGTTGCAATAAAAAATATCACGATGCACTCATGTTTTAGATCTGGATTTGTTACGGTTCAATCTTCATGTGACTATCTCCTCTCCGTCTTTGATTTCTTCGTGGCGTAACAGTGTTGACACCGGTTCACACGCAGATAGTTATAGTGGTCGGTGGTTCGATTCCCACACGTGTTGTTTTTAAACGACCAGAGAGCGAATGAAATGTTCGTAGTGAGAGGTCTAGTATTTACATGTATTTTAGTTGACACATACATCAATGTTCCAGAATACTGTGTCTGTAACATTAGTAAAGTCTCAAAAGACACCGACTAATGAATATGGTAGAGAGGCGAAGTAATTGGAATGTTTATTTCCTGGTTAGTCGACATGGGGTCCTGAAAGGCCACGCCCACGAAACATCTGCCGCTATCACCAGTTAATTCAGCCACCAGTTAATCTGACACACCGGCACTTGTACTTGTTCAGCAGGATGCCGTTCATCACAACCACCTTCACAGAGACATACAGCTGTATGCCAGGGGGATCCTGTAACACACAACATATTGCAAGGTCCTTATTTATTCTGGTGTCATTTTGAAATGTTACCACAAGTTTGAATGGTTTTGACACACGATGACTGCAGAGACATTAACCCACCTGCATGCAACTGAAGTGCTTGCTCGCAACTACCCAGTGTGCGTCGACTGCCTCGGGCGACTTGAAGAGGCGGATCCCATCAATGTCAAGGCCAGCTGGTACCCAGAACTTGGCAAAGATGGACTCCATTACCATAGCAGTCTCCTGTAACACATATGATATATTGTCAGCGTCAAGTTTGTAAACAGTCTTGTGGCCGCGTTAGCTAGCTAGCCGCGCCTAGCTTACCGGCAAGCTATCGTTACAGGACACACATTAATCAGCTTATTATTTCAACATATAGTCATGCCATACACCGTTGCAAAGCTTAGATTGACACGATTAAAACGAGACCATCCACGAGTAATATGGTTGCTCACAGACAAAACGGCGTTAGGTTGACTGAAGTCTACCCAGCAGCTAAAAACACACCTTCAACGTCTCCCCTTTATACACAACGACCGTGTTATGACACAGAATCTTTTCTCTTTCTACAAAATCGAAACAGCTTAATACATGCCTTAAAAAAAATCTAATTATTAACTAGCAAAGGATGAAGAGAATAAAATTTACCTGAGTGAATCCTCCGTTGACAGTGCAATGGCAGGCGGTGCACCTGATCTTCAAGGAGTAGTGAATACATTAGGTGACGTATGCCGATCCTCGCTCAATGATTGGTCTGTTGAGCGCTGAGCTCTGCTCAACATGGCTCAACCATTGGCTGATCGCTGCTCAACTCTGCTCAACATCGCTCAACCATTGGTCGGTTGACGGGAGTTTAGGGACTTGGTGGAGAAAGTGCCTGGGAATGGCTCATGACCCCCCCAAGTCCCTATTGCTCAACCCTGGGATCGATCAGAAAGGATCAAAACGGACAGCTCCATCTGCTGGCCACTGGTGGGAGGTTTTATTTCCAGAAATGTCATGTACAAGGCCTAGTTTATCAAAATCCACTGGTCTGCTGAATGTTTTGTTTATTATTATCATAGTTTGAGTTGATGTAGCTGATGAGATTCATATAATCAAGTGGAAAAGTGTTTAATTGTTACATTTTTGGGCCGAATTAAGAAAAAGGGTGTAAGAATGTATTCAGTGCACTCTCACTTTTGCTTTGGTGTGTTTTTTCTTTACACTTTCCCACCCTTTGTGAAACCCAAGCACACAGAGACTCCAAAATACTTTTACAACTTTTATTTTTCACCCAGAATGTGTTTCATTTAAAAGGCAATGCATATAAAACACAAGTAAACAAGATGTGTTTAGTTTAAAGCTCGCTCACCACGACAAGTTACAGATCTACGAGCGAGAACACGAGACAAGACGAGAGACAAACATTTACTACCATCTGCAAACATTTAGTTAAACATGGAGCTGACAGACATACACACATCACAAGGACAGGCACATATAAATAACATTAATAATAATCAAAAACACTCAACAATTAAAAAACACACACGTACTTAAGATACAAATTAACAATTGGCTTGTACAGGCTAAAGTGCAATAATGAACATGATTATCCAAAGACTCAGGTGACCAATCAACAAATAAAGGCTCAAGCCGTTCCTCTCTGTTGTGTTTTTTTGTTTTCTTTAGCAAACTTTTGTTAAACATGAAGCAGACAAATACATACAAACATCACAAAGACATGAAGCTGACAAAGACAAACAAACAACACGCATGACAGAAACACATTATCTGAACATGAACAACCACTAAAGGGCATGTAAACTGATTGTGTTAGATTGGAACTGATTAAGGTTAAAAAGATTGGCCTTGATACTGAACATAGACCAGAACAGATACTACAAAGTGCATTTTAACAGCAATATAAATAAAAAACAAACAAAAGAACTTTAAGTAAAACTGTAAAGAGCATTTAAAAAACACACACAAAGAAAGAGACAAACACACACAAACAAGCCTCTTTCTCTCTCCTACAGATGGCACAGGAACAGTAGCATGACAGAGGTAAGTTATTCACACACACACACACACACACACACACACACACACATATTTACAGGTATTTACACAGTCCTCCTTTCCAACTCTGCATCCACGACACTCTTAAAGTGTTCAAAGTTGTCATACAACACATTGTCGAAGCCAGAGGTGGTAGACTTCCCAGTGGATGGACAGTAGGAAAATATTTTCTGCATGCTTCCAGCCACTTTTTCCTCGGAAGTGGTGTACCTCTTCCGCTGTCCACCAGAGTTTGGCACGTGGCAAGCCCCACATGGCCGTGAGGACTTGTTAGGCATGAATGCCTTCACTGTTGGTGCAGGAGGGACAAAGCTCTGGGTGCAGGATGGCCCACGCAACAGGACGGAGGGCCTGTGGCTGTGCGGGGAGGACCAGCATTATGGGTGCTGCCGACACAGGGGGTGGGCCATAGGTGGACGCAGCAGGAGGCCTCGGCTGGAGGTGGGTGGACGCAGGAGGCCTCGGCAGAATGGGGGTGAGCGCAGCAGGCTTCGGCCGGGAGGAGGACGACAACGCAGTGGGCTGAACGGGCCGGGTCGCGCGAGTCACAGTCTGGCTCATCAACAAATAATCTGGAAATATGAAATACACATGTGATCAGTATTGATATGACGTGTGTGCTATTTGCTTTCCACAGCCAACAGGTGAAACAAAGTGCTTATGATAACTTACCTCCGCTTCTCACCACGTCTCTTTCCAGCCTCGTGATGGACGTGCTGGATATATATATATATGCGTGTGTGTGTGTGTTTTAATCACTTACTTGGAAAGGCATGATCCCACATCGCTGTGAAAAGACGGCGTTGAACAGAGAGTTGCTGCCTCGCCGGCACTTGTACTTGTTCAGCAGGATGCCGTTCATCACAACCACCTTCACAGAGACATACAGCTGTATGCCAGGGGGATCCTGTAACACACAACATATTGCAAGGTCCTTATTTATTCTGGTGTCATTTTGAAATGTTACCACAAGTTTGAATGGTTTTGACACACGATGACTGCAGAGACATTAACCCACCTGCATGCAACTGAAGTGCTTGCTCGCAACTACCCAGTGTGCGTCGACTGCCTCGGGCGACTTGAAGAGGCGGATCCCATCAATGTCAAGGCCAGCTGGTACCCAGAACTTGGCAAAGATGGACTCCATTACCATAGCAGTCTCCTGTAACACATATGATATATTGTCAGCGTCAAGTTTGTAAACAGTCTTGTGGCCGCGTTAGCTAGCTAGCCGCGCCTAGCTTACCGGCAAGCTATCGTTACAGGACACACATTAATCAGCTTATTATTTCAACATATAGTCATGCCATACACCGTTGCAAAGCTTAGATTGACACGATTAAAACGAGACCATCCACGAGTAATATGGTTGCTCACAGACAAAACGGCGTTAGGTTGACTGAAGTCTACCCAGCAGCTAAAAACACACCTTCAACGTCTCCCCTTTATACACAACGACCGTGTTATGACACAGAATCTTTTCTCTTTCTACAAAATCGAAACAGCTTAATACATGCCTTAAAAAAAATCTAATTATTAACTAGCAAAGGATGAAGAGAATAAAATTTACCTGAGTGAATCCTCCGTTGACAGTGCAATGGCAGGCGGTGCACCTGATCTTCAAGGAGTAGTGAATACATTAGGTGACGTATGCCGATCCTCGCTCAATGATTGGTCTGTTGAGCGCTGAGCTCTGCTCAACATGGCTCAACCATTGGCTGATCGCTGCTCAACTCTGCTCAACATCGCTCAACCATTGGTCGGTTGACGGGAGTTTAGGGACTTGGTGGAGAAAGTGCCTGGGAATGGCTCATGACCCCCCCAAGTCCCTATTGCTCAACCCTGGGATCGATCAGAAAGGATCAAAACGGACAGCTCCATCTGCTGGCCACTGGTGGGAGGTTTTATTTCCAGAAATGTCATGTACAAGGCCTAGTTTATCAAAATCCACTGGTCTGCTGAATGTTTTGTTTATTATTATCATAGTTTGAGTTGATGTAGCTGATGAGATTCATATAATCAAGTGGAAAAGTGTTTAATTGTTACATTTTTGGGCCGAATTAAGAAAAAGGGTGTAAGAATGTATTCAGTGCACTCTCACTTTTGCTTTGGTGTGTTTTTTCTTTACACTTTCCCACCCTTTGTGAAACCCAAGCACACAGAGACTCCAAAATACTTTTACAACTTTTATTTTTCACCCAGAATGTGTTTCATTTAAAAGGCAATGCATATAAAACACAAGTAAACAAGATGTGTTTAGTTTAAAGCTCGCTCACCACGACAAGTTACAGATCTACGAGCGAGAACACGAGACAAGACGAGAGACAAACATTTACTACCATCTGCAAACATTTAGTTAAACATGGAGCTGACAGACATACACACATCACAAGGACAGGCACATATAAATAACATTAATAATAATCAAAAACACTCAACAATTAAAAAACACACACGTACTTAAGATACAAATTAACAATTGGCTTGTACAGGCTAAAGTGCAATAATGAACATGATTATCCAAAGACTCAGGTGACCAATCAACAAATAAAGGCTCAAGCCGTTCCTCTCTGTTGTGTTTTTTTGTTTTCTTTAGCAAACTTTTGTTAAACATGAAGCAGACAAATACATACAAACATCACAAAGACATGAAGCTGACAAAGACAAACAAACAACACGCATGACAGAAACACATTATCTGAACATGAACAACCACTAAAGGGCATGTAAACTGATTGTGTTAGATTGGAACTGATTAAGGTTAAAAAGATTGGCCTTGATACTGAACATAGACCAGAACAGATACTACAAAGTGCATTTTAACAGCAATATAAATAAAAAACAAACAAAAGAACTTTAAGTAAAACTGTAAAGAGCATTTAAAAAACACACACAAAGAAAGAGACAAACACACACAAACAAGCCTCTTTCTCTCTCCTACAGATGGCACAGGAACAGTAGCATGACAGAGGTAAGTTATTCACACACACACACACACACACACACACACACACACATATTTACAGGTATTTACACAGTCCTCCTTTCCAACTCTGCATCCACGACACTCTTAAAGTGTTCAAAGTTGTCATACAACACATTGTCGAAGCCAGAGGTGGTAGACTTCCCAGTGGATGGACAGTAGGAAAATATTTTCTGCATGCTTCCAGCCACTTTTTCCTCGGAAGTGGTGTACCTCTTCCGCTGTCCACCAGAGTTTGGCACGTGGCAAGCCCCACATGGCCGTGAGGACTTGTTAGGCATGAATGCCTTCACTGTTGGTGCAGGAGGGACAAAGCTCTGGGTGCAGGATGGCCCACGCAACAGGACGGAGGGCCTGTGGCTGTGCGGGGAGGACCAGCATTATGGGTGCTGCCGACACAGGGGGTGGGCCATAGGTGGACGCAGCAGGAGGCCTCGGCTGGAGGTGGGTGGACGCAGGAGGCCTCGGCAGAATGGGGGTGAGCGCAGCAGGCTTCGGCCGGGAGGAGGACGACAACGCAGTGGGCTGAACGGGCCGGGTCGCGCGAGTCACAGTCTGGCTCATCAACAAATAATCTGGAAATATGAAATACACATGTGATCAGTATTGATATGACGTGTGTGCTATTTGCTTTCCACAGCCAACAGGTGAAACAAAGTGCTTATGATAACTTACCTCCGCTTCTCACCACGTCTCTTTCCAGCCTCGTGATGGACGTGCTGGATATATATATATATGCGTGTGTGTGTGTGTTTTAATCACTTACTTGGAAAGGCATGATCCCACATCGCTGTGAAAAGACGGCGTTGAACAGAGAGTTGCTGCCTCGCCGGTGTGTCAGATTAACTGGTGGCTGAATTAACTGGTGATAGGTGACTGTGTCGATGCCTGGTCAAAATACTGTTAACATCACTAGCATTAAATCAGTTAAAAATGTTCCTGTTGTCAATCTCATATTCCGTCATGAATCTAATGTGAAATCGACCTAAGAATTGCTTCTACTGTCCCTCAGCCTATAAATGAAACGTACACTGAGGTATGTATGTGTTCAGCACGAACGTGGTGTGGGGTTAGCTGTTAGCCGTGTTAAATTGTGATAGCGTAACGCCCAGATTAACTTGTGACACAACATCTGTAATGTTATTTACCATCAAACATGTGTTATATGAAAGGCTATATAGACATTTATCTCTCATCACAGTGATATTTTCAATCAATTCAGCACACCTGTTAATCAAAAGACGTGACTGTTAATTTGATGTTTACAAACAGCCACAGAAATTGAATAAATTGTACGTGCAGGTGTGGAAAGCTAAAACCACTACAGGGGTACAACAGTCCATATACATTTGGTTAACAGGACACAACTCTGAGTGTTTGTTGTAAGTTTATCTGTGGATGTAACTGTGACCAATTTTGTGCAGCCACGCTGTGCGATTTCGTACTGATAATGCTGCTGATACTGTATGTTGAAAGGCCTAACAATTACTATTAATCTTCAACATGGATTCTGTTGCGCTAATTCATCTGTCATAATGCTGAAATCATGTTTTGTCTGGTGTTAACTGCTCAGTGTCTATAGTGCCAGTCCAACAGATCCAGTAATAAAAAAGTGGGAGTAACGTCGGGAGTAGATTCATCGACTTAACATCAATAAATCTCTAATAAAATGTTCTTGTTTTCGGTCTCATATTTTATATTAAATATTATTATTAATCTGATGTCAAGTCAAAACTGTTGAGACTGTCTAACAGTGTGTAACAAACAGTCTCGAGTATGTGCACACCCAACACGAAAGCAGCGTGGAGTCAGCTGTGGCAAAGCGTGATTTACCCAGATTAACTTGTTCCATGTGTATACCATTGATTATATTTTATATTAAAGCTGCACACATTTATATCTCCGATTACAACAATATTCTTAACACTATTCAGCACATCATGCAGCAGAGTATCACCAGTTAATTCAGACTCCATTTATGTGTTTTCTACACCACAGCTGGCGTGTTGCCCATTTTTAAAGATTTGCTTTTGGATGCAGTAAATAATGTAATGTGAAAAAGCCAGCCAGTAGCCTATTTAAAAAAATATTGGACTGCTTTATATCAAATGGTTGCAATAAAAAATATCACGATGCACTCATGTTTTAGATCTGGATTTGTTACGGTTCAATCTTCATGTGACTATCTCCTCTCCGTCTTTGATTTCTTCGTGGCGTAACAGTGTTGACACCGGTTCACACGCAGATAGTTATAGTGGTCGGTGGTTCGATTCCCACACGTGTTGTTTTTAAACGACCAGAGAGCGAATGAAATGTTCGTAGTGAGAGGTCTAGTATTTACATGTATTTTAGTTGACACATACATCAATGTTCCAGAATACTGTGTCTGTAACATTAGTAAAGTCTCAAAAGACACCGACTAATGAATATGGTAGAGAGGCGAAGTAATTGGAATGTTTATTTCCTGGTTAGTCGACATGGGGTCCTGAAAGGCCACGCCCACGAAACATCTGCCGCTATCACCAGTTAATTCAGCCACCAGTTAATCTGACACACCTGTGTCAGATTAACTGGTGGCTGAATTAACTGGTGATAGGTGACTGTGTCGATGCCTGGTCAAAATACTGTTAACATCACTAGCATTAAATCAGTTAAAAATGTTCCTGTTGTCAATCTCATATTCCGTCATGAATCTAATGTGAAATCGACCTAAGAATTGCTTCTACTGTCCCTCAGCCTATAAATGAAACGTACACTGAGGTATGTATGTGTTCAGCACGAACGTGGTGTGGGGTTAGCTGTTAGCCGTGTTAAATTGTGATAGCGTAACGCCCAGATTAACTTGTGACACAACATCTGTAATGTTATTTACCATCAAACATGTGTTATATGAAAGGCTATATAGACATTTATCTCTCATCACAGTGATATTTTCAATCAATTCAGCACACCTGTTAATCAAAAGACGTGACTGTTAATTTGATGTTTACAAACAGCCACAGAAATTGAATAAATTGTACGTGCAGGTGTGGAAAGCTAAAACCACTACAGGGGTACAACAGTCCATATACATTTGGTTAACAGGACACAACTCTGAGTGTTTGTTGTAAGTTTATCTGTGGATGTAACTGTGACCAATTTTGTGCAGCCACGCTGTGCGATTTCGTACTGATAATGCTGCTGATACTGTATGTTGAAAGGCCTAACAATTACTATTAATCTTCAACATGGATTCTGTTGCGCTAATTCATCTGTCATAATGCTGAAATCATGTTTTGTCTGGTGTTAACTGCTCAGTGTCTATAGTGCCAGTCCAACAGATCCAGTAATAAAAAAGTGGGAGTAACGTCGGGAGTAGATTCATCGACTTAACATCAATAAATCTCTAATAAAATGTTCTTGTTTTCGGTCTCATATTTTATATTAAATATTATTATTAATCTGATGTCAAGTCAAAACTGTTGAGACTGTCTAACAGTGTGTAACAAACAGTCTCGAGTATGTGCACACCCAACACGAAAGCAGCGTGGAGTCAGCTGTGGCAAAGCGTGATTTACCCAGATTAACTTGTTCCATGTGTATACCATTGATTATATTTTATATTAAAGCTGCACACATTTATATCTCCGATTACAACAATATTCTTAACACTATTCAGCACATCATGCAGCAGAGTATCACCAGTTAATTCAGACTCCATTTATGTGTTTTCTACACCACAGCTGGCGTGTTGCCCATTTTTAAAGATTTGCTTTTGGATGCAGTAAATAATGTAATGTGAAAAAGCCAGCCAGTAGCCTATTTAAAAAAATATTGGACTGCTTTATATCAAATGGTTGCAATAAAAAATATCACGATGCACTCATGTTTTAGATCTGGATTTGTTACGGTTCAATCTTCATGTGACTATCTCCTCTCCGTCTTTGATTTCTTCGTGGCGTAACAGTGTTGACACCGGTTCACACGCAGATAGTTATAGTGGTCGGTGGTTCGATTCCCACACGTGTTGTTTTTAAACGACCAGAGAGCGAATGAAATGTTCGTAGTGAGAGGTCTAGTATTTACATGTATTTTAGTTGACACATACATCAATGTTCCAGAATACTGTGTCTGTAACATTAGTAAAGTCTCAAAAGACACCGACTAATGAATATGGTAGAGAGGCGAAGTAATTGGAATGTTTATTTCCTGGTTAGTCGACATGGGGTCCTGAAAGGCCACGCCCACGAAACATCTGCCGCTATCACCAGTTAATTCAGCCACCAGTTAATCTGACACACCGGTGTGTCAGATTAACTGGTGGCTGAATTAACTGGTGATAGGTGACTGTGTCGATGCCTGGTCAAAATACTGTTAACATCACTAGCATTAAATCAGTTAAAAATGTTCCTGTTGTCAATCTCATATTCCGTCATGAATCTAATGTGAAATCGACCTAAGAATTGCTTCTACTGTCCCTCAGCCTATAAATGAAACGTACACTGAGGTATGTATGTGTTCAGCACGAACGTGGTGTGGGGTTAGCTGTTAGCCGTGTTAAATTGTGATAGCGTAACGCCCAGATTAACTTGTGACACAACATCTGTAATGTTATTTACCATCAAACATGTGTTATATGAAAGGCTATATAGACATTTATCTCTCATCACAGTGATATTTTCAATCAATTCAGCACACCTGTTAATCAAAAGACGTGACTGTTAATTTGATGTTTACAAACAGCCACAGAAATTGAATAAATTGTACGTGCAGGTGTGGAAAGCTAAAACCACTACAGGGGTACAACAGTCCATATACATTTGGTTAACAGGACACAACTCTGAGTGTTTGTTGTAAGTTTATCTGTGGATGTAACTGTGACCAATTTTGTGCAGCCACGCTGTGCGATTTCGTACTGATAATGCTGCTGATACTGTATGTTGAAAGGCCTAACAATTACTATTAATCTTCAACATGGATTCTGTTGCGCTAATTCATCTGTCATAATGCTGAAATCATGTTTTGTCTGGTGTTAACTGCTCAGTGTCTATAGTGCCAGTCCAACAGATCCAGTAATAAAAAAGTGGGAGTAACGTCGGGAGTAGATTCATCGACTTAACATCAATAAATCTCTAATAAAATGTTCTTGTTTTCGGTCTCATATTTTATATTAAATATTATTATTAATCTGATGTCAAGTCAAAACTGTTGAGACTGTCTAACAGTGTGTAACAAACAGTCTCGAGTATGTGCACACCCAACACGAAAGCAGCGTGGAGTCAGCTGTGGCAAAGCGTGATTTACCCAGATTAACTTGTTCCATGTGTATACCATTGATTATATTTTATATTAAAGCTGCACACATTTATATCTCCGATTACAACAATATTCTTAACACTATTCAGCACATCATGCAGCAGAGTATCACCAGTTAATTCAGACTCCATTTATGTGTTTTCTACACCACAGCTGGCGTGTTGCCCATTTTTAAAGATTTGCTTTTGGATGCAGTAAATAATGTAATGTGAAAAAGCCAGCCAGTAGCCTATTTAAAAAAATATTGGACTGCTTTATATCAAATGGTTGCAATAAAAAATATCACGATGCACTCATGTTTTAGATCTGGATTTGTTACGGTTCAATCTTCATGTGACTATCTCCTCTCCGTCTTTGATTTCTTCGTGGCGTAACAGTGTTGACACCGGTTCACACGCAGATAGTTATAGTGGTCGGTGGTTCGATTCCCACACGTGTTGTTTTTAAACGACCAGAGAGCGAATGAAATGTTCGTAGTGAGAGGTCTAGTATTTACATGTATTTTAGTTGACACATACATCAATGTTCCAGAATACTGTGTCTGTAACATTAGTAAAGTCTCAAAAGACACCGACTAATGAATATGGTAGAGAGGCGAAGTAATTGGAATGTTTATTTCCTGGTTAGTCGACATGGGGTCCTGAAAGGCCACGCCCACGAAACATCTGCCGCTATCACCAGTTAATTCAGCCACCAGTTAATCTGACACACCGGCACTTGTACTTGTTCAGCAGGATGCCGTTCATCACAACCACCTTCACAGAGACATACAGCTGTATGCCAGGGGGATCCTGTAACACACAACATATTGCAAGGTCCTTATTTATTCTGGTGTCATTTTGAAATGTTACCACAAGTTTGAATGGTTTTGACACACGATGACTGCAGAGACATTAACCCACCTGCATGCAACTGAAGTGCTTGCTCGCAACTACCCAGTGTGCGTCGACTGCCTCGGGCGACTTGAAGAGGCGGATCCCATCAATGTCAAGGCCAGCTGGTACCCAGAACTTGGCAAAGATGGACTCCATTACCATAGCAGTCTCCTGTCACATATGATATATTGTCAGCGTCAAGTTTGTAAACAGTCTTGTGGCCGCTGTTAGCTAGCTAGCCGCGCCTAGCTTACCGGCAAGCTATCGTTACAGGACACACATTAATCAGCTTATTATTTCAACATATAGTCATGCCATACACCGTTTGCAAAGCTTAGATTGACACGATTAAAACGAGACCATCCACGAGTAATATGGTTGCTCACAGACAAAACGGCGTTAGGTTGACTGAAGTCTACCCAGCAGCTAAAAACACACCTTCAACGTCTCCCCTTTATACACAACGACCGTGTTATGACACAGAATCTTTTCTCTTTCTACAAAATCGAAACAGCTTAATACATGCCTTAAAAAAAATCTAATTATTAACTAGCAAAGGATGAAGAGAATAAAATTTACCTGAGTGAATCCTCCGTTGACAGTGCAATGGCAGGCGGTGCACCTGATCTTCAAGGAGTAGTGAATACATTAGGTGACGTATGCCGATCCTCGCTCAATGATTGGTCTGTTGAGCGCTGAGCTCTGCTCAACATGGCTCAACCATTGGCTGATCGCTGCTCAACTCTGCTCAACATCGCTCAACCATTGGTCGGTTGACGGGAGTTTAGGGACTTGGTGGAGAAAGTGCCTGGGAATGGCTCATGACCCCCCCCAAGTCCCTATTGCTCAACCCTGGGATCGATCAGAAAGGATCAAAACGGACAGCTCCATCTGCTGGCCACTGGTGGGAGGTTTTATTTCCAGAAATGTCATGTACAAGGCCTAGTTTATCAAAATCCACTGGTCTGCTGAATGTTTTGTTTATTATTATCATAGTTTGAGTTGATGTAGCTGATGAGATTCATATAATCAAGTGGAAAAGTGTTTAATTGTTACATTTTTGGGCCGAATTAAGAAAAAGGGTGTAAGAATGTATTCAGTGCACTCTCACTTTTGCTTTGGTGTGTTTTTTTCTTTACACTTTCCCACCCTTGTGAAACCCAAGCACACAGAGACTCCAAAATACTTTTACAACTTTTATTTTTCACCCAGAATGTGTTTCATTTAAAAGGCAATGCATATAAAACACAAGTAAACAAGATGTGTTTAGTTTAAAGCTCGCTCACCACGACAAGTTACAGATCTACGAGCGAGAACACGAGACAAGACGAGAGACAAACATTTACTACCATCTGCAAACATTTAGTTAAACATGGAGCTGACAGACATACACACATCACAAGGACAGGCACATATAAATAACATTAATAATAATCAAAAACACTCAACAATTAAAAAACACACACGTACTTAAGATACAAATTAACAATTGGCTTGTACAGGCTAAAGTGCAATAATGAACATGATTATCCAAAGACTCAGGTGACCAATCAACAAATAAAGGCTCAAGCCGTTCCTCTCTGTTGTGTTTTTTTGTTTTCTTTAGCAAACTTTTGTTAAACATGAAGCAGACAAATACATACAAACATCACAAAGACATGAAGCTGACAAAGACAAACAAACAACACGCATGACAGAAACACATTATCTGAACATGAACAACCACTAAAGGGCATGTAAACTGATTGTGTTAGATTGGAACTGATTAAGGTTAAAAAGATTGGCCTTGATACTGAACATAGACCAGACAGATACTACAAAGTGCTTTTAACAGCAATATAAATAAAAAAACAAACAAAAGAACTTAAGTAAAACTGTAAAGAGCATTTAAAAAACACACACAAAGAAAGAGACAAACACACACAAACAAGCCTCTTTCTCTCTCCTACAGATGGCACAGGAACAGTAGCATGACAGAGGTAAGTTATTCACACACACACACACACACACACACACACACACACATATTTACAGGTATTTACACAGTCCTCCTTTCCAACTCTGCATCCACGACACTCTTAAAGTGTTCAAAGTTGTCATACAACACATTGTCGAAGCCAGAGGTGGTAGACTTCCCAGTGGATGGACAGTAGGAAAATATTTTCTGCATGCTTCCAGCCACTTTTTCCTCGGAAGTGGTGTACCTCTTCCGCTGTCCACCAGAGTTTGGCACGTGGCAAGCCCCACATGGCCGTGAGGACTTGTTAGGCATGATGCCTTCACTGTTGGTGCAGGAGGGACAAAGCTCTGGGTGCAGGATGGCCCACGCAACAGGACGGAGGGCCTGTGGCTGTGCGGGGGAGGACCAGCATTATGGGTGCTGCCGACACAGGGGGTGGGCCATAGGTGGACGCAGCAGGAGGCCTCGGCTGGAGGTGGGTGGACGCAGGAGGCCTCGGCAGAATGGGGGTGAGCGCAGCAGGCTTCGGCCGGGAGTGAGGACGACAACGCAGTGGGCTGAACGGGCCGGGTCGCGCGAGTCACAGTCTGGCTCATCAACAAATAATCTGGAAATATGAAATACACATGTGATCAGTATTGATATGACGTGTGTGCTATTTGCTTTCCACAGCCAACAGGTGAAACAAAGTGCTTATGATAACTTACCTCCGCTTCTCACCACGTCTCTTTCCAGCCTCGTGATGGACGTGCTGGATATATATATATATGCGTGTGTGTGTGTGTTTTAATCACTTACTTGGAAAGGCATGATCCCACATCGCTGTGAAAAGACGGCGTTGAACAGAGAGTTGCTGCCTCGCCGGCACTTGTACTTGTTCAGCAGGATGCCGTTCATCACAACCACCTTCACAGAGACATACAGCTGTATGCCAGGGGGATCCTGTAACACACAACATATTGCAAGGTCCTTATTTATTCTGGTGTCATTTTGAAATGTTACCACAAGTTTGAATGGTTTTGACACACGATGACTGCAGAGACATTAACCCACCTGCATGCAACTGAAGTGCTTGCTCGCAACTACCCAGTGTGCGTCGACTGCCTCGGGCGACTTGAAGAGGCGGATCCCATCAATGTCAAGGCCAGCTGGTACCCAGAACTTGGCAAAGATGGACTCCATTACCATAGCAGTCTCCTGTAACACATATGATATATTGTCAGCGTCAAGTTTGTAAACAGTCTTGTGGCCGCGTTAGCTAGCTAGCCGCGCCTAGCTTACCGGCAAGCTATCGTTACAGGACACACATTAATCAGCTTATTATTTCAACATATAGTCATGCCATACACCGTTGCAAAGCTTAGATTGACACGATTAAAACGAGACCATCCACGAGTAATATGGTTGCTCACAGACAAAACGGCGTTAGGTTGACTGAAGTCTACCCAGCAGCTAAAAACACACCTTCAACGTCTCCCCTTTATACACAACGACCGTGTTATGACACAGAATCTTTTCTCTTTCTACAAAATCGAAACAGCTTAATACATGCCTTAAAAAAAATCTAATTATTAACTAGCAAAGGATGAAGAGAATAAAATTTACCTGAGTGAATCCTCCGTTGACAGTGCAATGGCAGGCGGTGCACCTGATCTTCAAGGAGTAGTGAATACATTAGGTGACGTATGCCGATCCTCGCTCAATGATTGGTCTGTTGAGCGCTGAGCTCTGCTCAACATGGCTCAACCATTGGCTGATCGCTGCTCAACTCTGCTCAACATCGCTCAACCATTGGTCGGTTGACGGGAGTTTAGGGACTTGGTGGAGAAAGTGCCTGGGAATGGCTCATGACCCCCCCAAGTCCCTATTGCTCAACCCTGGGATCGATCAGAAAGGATCAAAACGGACAGCTCCATCTGCTGGCCACTGGTGGGAGGTTTTATTTCCAGAAATGTCATGTACAAGGCCTAGTTTATCAAAATCCACTGGTCTGCTGAATGTTTTGTTTATTATTATCATAGTTTGAGTTGATGTAGCTGATGAGATTCATATAATCAAGTGGAAAAGTGTTTAATTGTTACATTTTTGGGCCGAATTAAGAAAAAGGGTGTAAGAATGTATTCAGTGCACTCTCACTTTTGCTTTGGTGTGTTTTTTCTTTACACTTTCCCACCCTTTGTGAAACCCAAGCACACAGAGACTCCAAAATACTTTTACAACTTTTATTTTTCACCCAGAATGTGTTTCATTTAAAAGGCAATGCATATAAAACACAAGTAAACAAGATGTGTTTAGTTTAAAGCTCGCTCACCACGACAAGTTACAGATCTACGAGCGAGAACACGAGACAAGACGAGAGACAAACATTTACTACCATCTGCAAACATTTAGTTAAACATGGAGCTGACAGACATACACACATCACAAGGACAGGCACATATAAATAACATTAATAATAATCAAAAACACTCAACAATTAAAAAACACACACGTACTTAAGATACAAATTAACAATTGGCTTGTACAGGCTAAAGTGCAATAATGAACATGATTATCCAAAGACTCAGGTGACCAATCAACAAATAAAGGCTCAAGCCGTTCCTCTCTGTTGTGTTTTTTTGTTTTCTTTAGCAAACTTTTGTTAAACATGAAGCAGACAAATACATACAAACATCACAAAGACATGAAGCTGACAAAGACAAACAAACAACACGCATGACAGAAACACATTATCTGAACATGAACAACCACTAAAGGGCATGTAAACTGATTGTGTTAGATTGGAACTGATTAAGGTTAAAAAGATTGGCCTTGATACTGAACATAGACCAGAACAGATACTACAAAGTGCATTTTAACAGCAATATAAATAAAAAACAAACAAAAGAACTTTAAGTAAAACTGTAAAGAGCATTTAAAAAACACACACAAAGAAAGAGACAAACACACACAAACAAGCCTCTTTCTCTCTCCTACAGATGGCACAGGAACAGTAGCATGACAGAGGTAAGTTATTCACACACACACACACACACACACACACACACACACATATTTACAGGTATTTACACAGTCCTCCTTTCCAACTCTGCATCCACGACACTCTTAAAGTGTTCAAAGTTGTCATACAACACATTGTCGAAGCCAGAGGTGGTAGACTTCCCAGTGGATGGACAGTAGGAAAATATTTTCTGCATGCTTCCAGCCACTTTTTCCTCGGAAGTGGTGTACCTCTTCCGCTGTCCACCAGAGTTTGGCACGTGGCAAGCCCCACATGGCCGTGAGGACTTGTTAGGCATGAATGCCTTCACTGTTGGTGCAGGAGGGACAAAGCTCTGGGTGCAGGATGGCCCACGCAACAGGACGGAGGGCCTGTGGCTGTGCGGGGAGGACCAGCATTATGGGTGCTGCCGACACAGGGGGTGGGCCATAGGTGGACGCAGCAGGAGGCCTCGGCTGGAGGTGGGTGGACGCAGGAGGCCTCGGCAGAATGGGGGTGAGCGCAGCAGGCTTCGGCCGGGAGGAGGACGACAACGCAGTGGGCTGAACGGGCCGGGTCGCGCGAGTCACAGTCTGGCTCATCAACAAATAATCTGGAAATATGAAATACACATGTGATCAGTATTGATATGACGTGTGTGCTATTTGCTTTCCACAGCCAACAGGTGAAACAAAGTGCTTATGATAACTTACCTCCGCTTCTCACCACGTCTCTTTCCAGCCTCGTGATGGACGTGCTGGATATATATATATATGCGTGTGTGTGTGTGTTTTAATCACTTACTTGGAAAGGCATGATCCCACATCGCTGTGAAAAGACGGCGTTGAACAGAGAGTTGCTGCCTCGCCGGCACTTGTACTTGTTCAGCAGGATGCCGTTCATCACAACCACCTTCACAGAGACATACAGCTGTATGCCAGGGGGATCCTGTAACACACAACATATTGCAAGGTCCTTATTTATTCTGGTGTCATTTTGAAATGTTACCACAAGTTTGAATGGTTTTGACACACGATGACTGCAGAGACATTAACCCACCTGCATGCAACTGAAGTGCTTGCTCGCAACTACCCAGTGTGCGTCGACTGCCTCGGGCGACTTGAAGAGGCGGATCCCATCAATGTCAAGGCCAGCTGGTACCCAGAACTTGGCAAAGATGGACTCCATTACCATAGCAGTCTCCTGTAACACATATGATATATTGTCAGCGTCAAGTTTGTAAACAGTCTTGTGGCCGCGTTAGCTAGCTAGCCGCGCCTAGCTTACCGGCAAGCTATCGTTACAGGACACACATTAATCAGCTTATTATTTCAACATATAGTCATGCCATACACCGTTGCAAAGCTTAGATTGACACGATTAAAACGAGACCATCCACGAGTAATATGGTTGCTCACAGACAAAACGGCGTTAGGTTGACTGAAGTCTACCCAGCAGCTAAAAACACACCTTCAACGTCTCCCCTTTATACACAACGACCGTGTTATGACACAGAATCTTTTCTCTTTCTACAAAATCGAAACAGCTTAATACATGCCTTAAAAAAAATCTAATTATTAACTAGCAAAGGATGAAGAGAATAAAATTTACCTGAGTGAATCCTCCGTTGACAGTGCAATGGCAGGCGGTGCACCTGATCTTCAAGGAGTAGTGAATACATTAGGTGACGTATGCCGATCCTCGCTCAATGATTGGTCTGTTGAGCGCTGAGCTCTGCTCAACATGGCTCAACCATTGGCTGATCGCTGCTCAACTCTGCTCAACATCGCTCAACCATTGGTCGGTTGACGGGAGTTTAGGGACTTGGTGGAGAAAGTGCCTGGGAATGGCTCATGACCCCCCCAAGTCCCTATTGCTCAACCCTGGGATCGATCAGAAAGGATCAAAACGGACAGCTCCATCTGCTGGCCACTGGTGGGAGGTTTTATTTCCAGAAATGTCATGTACAAGGCCTAGTTTATCAAAATCCACTGGTCTGCTGAATGTTTTGTTTATTATTATCATAGTTTGAGTTGATGTAGCTGATGAGATTCATATAATCAAGTGGAAAAGTGTTTAATTGTTACATTTTTGGGCCGAATTAAGAAAAAGGGTGTAAGAATGTATTCAGTGCACTCTCACTTTTGCTTTGGTGTGTTTTTTCTTTACACTTTCCCACCCTTTGTGAAACCCAAGCACACAGAGACTCCAAAATACTTTTACAACTTTTATTTTTCACCCAGAATGTGTTTCATTTAAAAGGCAATGCATATAAAACACAAGTAAACAAGATGTGTTTAGTTTAAAGCTCGCTCACCACGACAAGTTACAGATCTACGAGCGAGAACACGAGACAAGACGAGAGACAAACATTTACTACCATCTGCAAACATTTAGTTAAACATGGAGCTGACAGACATACACACATCACAAGGACAGGCACATATAAATAACATTAATAATAATCAAAAACACTCAACAATTAAAAAACACACACGTACTTAAGATACAAATTAACAATTGGCTTGTACAGGCTAAAGTGCAATAATGAACATGATTATCCAAAGACTCAGGTGACCAATCAACAAATAAAGGCTCAAGCCGTTCCTCTCTGTTGTGTTTTTTTGTTTTCTTTAGCAAACTTTTGTTAAACATGAAGCAGACAAATACATACAAACATCACAAAGACATGAAGCTGACAAAGACAAACAAACAACACGCATGACAGAAACACATTATCTGAACATGAACAACCACTAAAGGGCATGTAAACTGATTGTGTTAGATTGGAACTGATTAAGGTTAAAAAGATTGGCCTTGATACTGAACATAGACCAGAACAGATACTACAAAGTGCATTTTAACAGCAATATAAATAAAAAACAAACAAAAGAACTTTAAGTAAAACTGTAAAGAGCATTTAAAAAACACACACAAAGAAAGAGACAAACACACACAAACAAGCCTCTTTCTCTCTCCTACAGATGGCACAGGAACAGTAGCATGACAGAGGTAAGTTATTCACACACACACACACACACACACACACACACACACATATTTACAGGTATTTACACAGTCCTCCTTTCCAACTCTGCATCCACGACACTCTTAAAGTGTTCAAAGTTGTCATACAACACATTGTCGAAGCCAGAGGTGGTAGACTTCCCAGTGGATGGACAGTAGGAAAATATTTTCTGCATGCTTCCAGCCACTTTTTCCTCGGAAGTGGTGTACCTCTTCCGCTGTCCACCAGAGTTTGGCACGTGGCAAGCCCCACATGGCCGTGAGGACTTGTTAGGCATGAATGCCTTCACTGTTGGTGCAGGAGGGACAAAGCTCTGGGTGCAGGATGGCCCACGCAACAGGACGGAGGGCCTGTGGCTGTGCGGGGAGGACCAGCATTATGGGTGCTGCCGACACAGGGGGTGGGCCATAGGTGGACGCAGCAGGAGGCCTCGGCTGGAGGTGGGTGGACGCAGGAGGCCTCGGCAGAATGGGGGTGAGCGCAGCAGGCTTCGGCCGGGAGGAGGACGACAACGCAGTGGGCTGAACGGGCCGGGTCGCGCGAGTCACAGTCTGGCTCATCAACAAATAATCTGGAAATATGAAATACACATGTGATCAGTATTGATATGACGTGTGTGCTATTTGCTTTCCACAGCCAACAGGTGAAACAAAGTGCTTATGATAACTTACCTCCGCTTCTCACCACGTCTCTTTCCAGCCTCGTGATGGACGTGCTGGATATATATATATATGCGTGTGTGTGTGTGTTTTAATCACTTACTTGGAAAGGCATGATCCCACATCGCTGTGAAAAGACGGCGTTGAACAGAGAGTTGCTGCCTCGCCGGCACTTGTACTTGTTCAGCAGGATGCCGTTCATCACAACCACCTTCACAGAGACATACAGCTGTATGCCAGGGGGATCCTGTAACACACAACATATTGCAAGGTCCTTATTTATTCTGGTGTCATTTTGAAATGTTACCACAAGTTTGAATGGTTTTGACACACGATGACTGCAGAGACATTAACCCACCTGCATGCAACTGAAGTGCTTGCTCGCAACTACCCAGTGTGCGTCGACTGCCTCGGGCGACTTGAAGAGGCGGATCCCATCAATGTCAAGGCCAGCTGGTACCCAGAACTTGGCAAAGATGGACTCCATTACCATAGCAGTCTCCTGTAACACATATGATATATTGTCAGCGTCAAGTTTGTAAACAGTCTTGTGGCCGCGTTAGCTAGCTAGCCGCGCCTAGCTTACCGGCAAGCTATCGTTACAGGACACACATTAATCAGCTTATTATTTCAACATATAGTCATGCCATACACCGTTGCAAAGCTTAGATTGACACGATTAAAACGAGACCATCCACGAGTAATATGGTTGCTCACAGACAAAACGGCGTTAGGTTGACTGAAGTCTACCCAGCAGCTAAAAACACACCTTCAACGTCTCCCCTTTATACACAACGACCGTGTTATGACACAGAATCTTTTCTCTTTCTACAAAATCGAAACAGCTTAATACATGCCTTAAAAAAAATCTAATTATTAACTAGCAAAGGATGAAGAGAATAAAATTTACCTGAGTGAATCCTCCGTTGACAGTGCAATGGCAGGCGGTGCACCTGATCTTCAAGGAGTAGTGAATACATTAGGTGACGTATGCCGATCCTCGCTCAATGATTGGTCTGTTGAGCGCTGAGCTCTGCTCAACATGGCTCAACCATTGGCTGATCGCTGCTCAACTCTGCTCAACATCGCTCAACCATTGGTCGGTTGACGGGAGTTTAGGGACTTGGTGGAGAAAGTGCCTGGGAATGGCTCATGACCCCCCCAAGTCCCTATTGCTCAACCCTGGGATCGATCAGAAAGGATCAAAACGGACAGCTCCATCTGCTGGCCACTGGTGGGAGGTTTTATTTCCAGAAATGTCATGTACAAGGCCTAGTTTATCAAAATCCACTGGTCTGCTGAATGTTTTGTTTATTATTATCATAGTTTGAGTTGATGTAGCTGATGAGATTCATATAATCAAGTGGAAAAGTGTTTAATTGTTACATTTTTGGGCCGAATTAAGAAAAAGGGTGTAAGAATGTATTCAGTGCACTCTCACTTTTGCTTTGGTGTGTTTTTTCTTTACACTTTCCCACCCTTTGTGAAACCCAAGCACACAGAGACTCCAAAATACTTTTACAACTTTTATTTTTCACCCAGAATGTGTTTCATTTAAAAGGCAATGCATATAAAACACAAGTAAACAAGATGTGTTTAGTTTAAAGCTCGCTCACCACGACAAGTTACAGATCTACGAGCGAGAACACGAGACAAGACGAGAGACAAACATTTACTACCATCTGCAAACATTTAGTTAAACATGGAGCTGACAGACATACACACATCACAAGGACAGGCACATATAAATAACATTAATAATAATCAAAAACACTCAACAATTAAAAAACACACACGTACTTAAGATACAAATTAACAATTGGCTTGTACAGGCTAAAGTGCAATAATGAACATGATTATCCAAAGACTCAGGTGACCAATCAACAAATAAAGGCTCAAGCCGTTCCTCTCTGTTGTGTTTTTTTGTTTTCTTTAGCAAACTTTTGTTAAACATGAAGCAGACAAATACATACAAACATCACAAAGACATGAAGCTGACAAAGACAAACAAACAACACGCATGACAGAAACACATTATCTGAACATGAACAACCACTAAAGGGCATGTAAACTGATTGTGTTAGATTGGAACTGATTAAGGTTAAAAAGATTGGCCTTGATACTGAACATAGACCAGAACAGATACTACAAAGTGCATTTTAACAGCAATATAAATAAAAAACAAACAAAAGAACTTTAAGTAAAACTGTAAAGAGCATTTAAAAAACACACACAAAGAAAGAGACAAACACACACAAACAAGCCTCTTTCTCTCTCCTACAGATGGCACAGGAACAGTAGCATGACAGAGGTAAGTTATTCACACACACACACACACACACACACACACACACACATATTTACAGGTATTTACACAGTCCTCCTTTCCAACTCTGCATCCACGACACTCTTAAAGTGTTCAAAGTTGTCATACAACACATTGTCGAAGCCAGAGGTGGTAGACTTCCCAGTGGATGGACAGTAGGAAAATATTTTCTGCATGCTTCCAGCCACTTTTTCCTCGGAAGTGGTGTACCTCTTCCGCTGTCCACCAGAGTTTGGCACGTGGCAAGCCCCACATGGCCGTGAGGACTTGTTAGGCATGAATGCCTTCACTGTTGGTGCAGGAGGGACAAAGCTCTGGGTGCAGGATGGCCCACGCAACAGGACGGAGGGCCTGTGGCTGTGCGGGGAGGACCAGCATTATGGGTGCTGCCGACACAGGGGGTGGGCCATAGGTGGACGCAGCAGGAGGCCTCGGCTGGAGGTGGGTGGACGCAGGAGGCCTCGGCAGAATGGGGGTGAGCGCAGCAGGCTTCGGCCGGGAGGAGGACGACAACGCAGTGGGCTGAACGGGCCGGGTCGCGCGAGTCACAGTCTGGCTCATCAACAAATAATCTGGAAATATGAAATACACATGTGATCAGTATTGATATGACGTGTGTGCTATTTGCTTTCCACAGCCAACAGGTGAAACAAAGTGCTTATGATAACTTACCTCCGCTTCTCACCACGTCTCTTTCCAGCCTCGTGATGGACGTGCTGGATATATATATATATGCGTGTGTGTGTGTGTTTTAATCACTTACTTGGAAAGGCATGATCCCACATCGCTGTGAAAAGACGGCGTTGAACAGAGAGTTGCTGCCTCGCCGGCACTTGTACTTGTTCAGCAGGATGCCGTTCATCACAACCACCTTCACAGAGACATACAGCTGTATGCCAGGGGGATCCTGTAACACACAACATATTGCAAGGTCCTTATTTATTCTGGTGTCATTTTGAAATGTTACCACAAGTTTGAATGGTTTTGACACACGATGACTGCAGAGACATTAACCCACCTGCATGCAACTGAAGTGCTTGCTCGCAACTACCCAGTGTGCGTCGACTGCCTCGGGCGACTTGAAGAGGCGGATCCCATCAATGTCAAGGCCAGCTGGTACCCAGAACTTGGCAAAGATGGACTCCATTACCATAGCAGTCTCCTGTAACACATATGATATATTGTCAGCGTCAAGTTTGTAAACAGTCTTGTGGCCGCGTTAGCTAGCTAGCCGCGCCTAGCTTACCGGCAAGCTATCGTTACAGGACACACATTAATCAGCTTATTATTTCAACATATAGTCATGCCATACACCGTTGCAAAGCTTAGATTGACACGATTAAAACGAGACCATCCACGAGTAATATGGTTGCTCACAGACAAAACGGCGTTAGGTTGACTGAAGTCTACCCAGCAGCTAAAAACACACCTTCAACGTCTCCCCTTTATACACAACGACCGTGTTATGACACAGAATCTTTTCTCTTTCTACAAAATCGAAACAGCTTAATACATGCCTTAAAAAAAATCTAATTATTAACTAGCAAAGGATGAAGAGAATAAAATTTACCTGAGTGAATCCTCCGTTGACAGTGCAATGGCAGGCGGTGCACCTGATCTTCAAGGAGTAGTGAATACATTAGGTGACGTATGCCGATCCTCGCTCAATGATTGGTCTGTTGAGCGCTGAGCTCTGCTCAACATGGCTCAACCATTGGCTGATCGCTGCTCAACTCTGCTCAACATCGCTCAACCATTGGTCGGTTGACGGGAGTTTAGGGACTTGGTGGAGAAAGTGCCTGGGAATGGCTCATGACCCCCCCAAGTCCCTATTGCTCAACCCTGGGATCGATCAGAAAGGATCAAAACGGACAGCTCCATCTGCTGGCCACTGGTGGGAGGTTTTATTTCCAGAAATGTCATGTACAAGGCCTAGTTTATCAAAATCCACTGGTCTGCTGAATGTTTTGTTTATTATTATCATAGTTTGAGTTGATGTAGCTGATGAGATTCATATAATCAAGTGGAAAAGTGTTTAATTGTTACATTTTTGGGCCGAATTAAGAAAAAGGGTGTAAGAATGTATTCAGTGCACTCTCACTTTTGCTTTGGTGTGTTTTTTCTTTACACTTTCCCACCCTTTGTGAAACCCAAGCACACAGAGACTCCAAAATACTTTTACAACTTTTATTTTTCACCCAGAATGTGTTTCATTTAAAAGGCAATGCATATAAAACACAAGTAAACAAGATGTGTTTAGTTTAAAGCTCGCTCACCACGACAAGTTACAGATCTACGAGCGAGAACACGAGACAAGACGAGAGACAAACATTTACTACCATCTGCAAACATTTAGTTAAACATGGAGCTGACAGACATACACACATCACAAGGACAGGCACATATAAATAACATTAATAATAATCAAAAACACTCAACAATTAAAAAACACACACGTACTTAAGATACAAATTAACAATTGGCTTGTACAGGCTAAAGTGCAATAATGAACATGATTATCCAAAGACTCAGGTGACCAATCAACAAATAAAGGCTCAAGCCGTTCCTCTCTGTTGTGTTTTTTTGTTTTCTTTAGCAAACTTTTGTTAAACATGAAGCAGACAAATACATACAAACATCACAAAGACATGAAGCTGACAAAGACAAACAAACAACACGCATGACAGAAACACATTATCTGAACATGAACAACCACTAAAGGGCATGTAAACTGATTGTGTTAGATTGGAACTGATTAAGGTTAAAAAGATTGGCCTTGATACTGAACATAGACCAGAACAGATACTACAAAGTGCATTTTAACAGCAATATAAATAAAAAACAAACAAAAGAACTTTAAGTAAAACTGTAAAGAGCATTTAAAAAACACACACAAAGAAAGAGACAAACACACACAAACAAGCCTCTTTCTCTCTCCTACAGATGGCACAGGAACAGTAGCATGACAGAGGTAAGTTATTCACACACACACACACACACACACACACACACACACATATTTACAGGTATTTACACAGTCCTCCTTTCCAACTCTGCATCCACGACACTCTTAAAGTGTTCAAAGTTGTCATACAACACATTGTCGAAGCCAGAGGTGGTAGACTTCCCAGTGGATGGACAGTAGGAAAATATTTTCTGCATGCTTCCAGCCACTTTTTCCTCGGAAGTGGTGTACCTCTTCCGCTGTCCACCAGAGTTTGGCACGTGGCAAGCCCCACATGGCCGTGAGGACTTGTTAGGCATGAATGCCTTCACTGTTGGTGCAGGAGGGACAAAGCTCTGGGTGCAGGATGGCCCACGCAACAGGACGGAGGGCCTGTGGCTGTGCGGGGAGGACCAGCATTATGGGTGCTGCCGACACAGGGGGTGGGCCATAGGTGGACGCAGCAGGAGGCCTCGGCTGGAGGTGGGTGGACGCAGGAGGCCTCGGCAGAATGGGGGTGAGCGCAGCAGGCTTCGGCCGGGAGGAGGACGACAACGCAGTGGGCTGAACGGGCCGGGTCGCGCGAGTCACAGTCTGGCTCATCAACAAATAATCTGGAAATATGAAATACACATGTGATCAGTATTGATATGACGTGTGTGCTATTTGCTTTCCACAGCCAACAGGTGAAACAAAGTGCTTATGATAACTTACCTCCGCTTCTCACCACGTCTCTTTCCAGCCTCGTGATGGACGTGCTGGATATATATATATATGCGTGTGTGTGTGTGTTTTAATCACTTACTTGGAAAGGCATGATCCCACATCGCTGTGAAAAGACGGCGTTGAACAGAGAGTTGCTGCCTCGCCGGCACTTGTACTTGTTCAGCAGGATGCCGTTCATCACAACCACCTTCACAGAGACATACAGCTGTATGCCAGGGGGATCCTGTAACACACAACATATTGCAAGGTCCTTATTTATTCTGGTGTCATTTTGAAATGTTACCACAAGTTTGAATGGTTTTGACACACGATGACTGCAGAGACATTAACCCACCTGCATGCAACTGAAGTGCTTGCTCGCAACTACCCAGTGTGCGTCGACTGCCTCGGGCGACTTGAAGAGGCGGATCCCATCAATGTCAAGGCCAGCTGGTACCCAGAACTTGGCAAAGATGGACTCCATTACCATAGCAGTCTCCTGTAACACATATGATATATTGTCAGCGTCAAGTTTGTAAACAGTCTTGTGGCCGCGTTAGCTAGCTAGCCGCGCCTAGCTTACCGGCAAGCTATCGTTACAGGACACACATTAATCAGCTTATTATTTCAACATATAGTCATGCCATACACCGTTGCAAAGCTTAGATTGACACGATTAAAACGAGACCATCCACGAGTAATATGGTTGCTCACAGACAAAACGGCGTTAGGTTGACTGAAGTCTACCCAGCAGCTAAAAACACACCTTCAACGTCTCCCCTTTATACACAACGACCGTGTTATGACACAGAATCTTTTCTCTTTCTACAAAATCGAAACAGCTTAATACATGCCTTAAAAAAAATCTAATTATTAACTAGCAAAGGATGAAGAGAATAAAATTTACCTGAGTGAATCCTCCGTTGACAGTGCAATGGCAGGCGGTGCACCTGATCTTCAAGGAGTAGTGAATACATTAGGTGACGTATGCCGATCCTCGCTCAATGATTGGTCTGTTGAGCGCTGAGCTCTGCTCAACATGGCTCAACCATTGGCTGATCGCTGCTCAACTCTGCTCAACATCGCTCAACCATTGGTCGGTTGACGGGAGTTTAGGGACTTGGTGGAGAAAGTGCCTGGGAATGGCTCATGACCCCCCCAAGTCCCTATTGCTCAACCCTGGGATCGATCAGAAAGGATCAAAACGGACAGCTCCATCTGCTGGCCACTGGTGGGAGGTTTTATTTCCAGAAATGTCATGTACAAGGCCTAGTTTATCAAAATCCACTGGTCTGCTGAATGTTTTGTTTATTATTATCATAGTTTGAGTTGATGTAGCTGATGAGATTCATATAATCAAGTGGAAAAGTGTTTAATTGTTACATTTTTGGGCCGAATTAAGAAAAAGGGTGTAAGAATGTATTCAGTGCACTCTCACTTTTGCTTTGGTGTGTTTTTTCTTTACACTTTCCCACCCTTTGTGAAACCCAAGCACACAGAGACTCCAAAATACTTTTACAACTTTTATTTTTCACCCAGAATGTGTTTCATTTAAAAGGCAATGCATATAAAACACAAGTAAACAAGATGTGTTTAGTTTAAAGCTCGCTCACCACGACAAGTTACAGATCTACGAGCGAGAACACGAGACAAGACGAGAGACAAACATTTACTACCATCTGCAAACATTTAGTTAAACATGGAGCTGACAGACATACACACATCACAAGGACAGGCACATATAAATAACATTAATAATAATCAAAAACACTCAACAATTAAAAAACACACACGTACTTAAGATACAAATTAACAATTGGCTTGTACAGGCTAAAGTGCAATAATGAACATGATTATCCAAAGACTCAGGTGACCAATCAACAAATAAAGGCTCAAGCCGTTCCTCTCTGTTGTGTTTTTTTGTTTTCTTTAGCAAACTTTTGTTAAACATGAAGCAGACAAATACATACAAACATCACAAAGACATGAAGCTGACAAAGACAAACAAACAACACGCATGACAGAAACACATTATCTGAACATGAACAACCACTAAAGGGCATGTAAACTGATTGTGTTAGATTGGAACTGATTAAGGTTAAAAAGATTGGCCTTGATACTGAACATAGACCAGAACAGATACTACAAAGTGCATTTTAACAGCAATATAAATAAAAAACAAACAAAAGAACTTTAAGTAAAACTGTAAAGAGCATTTAAAAAACACACACAAAGAAAGAGACAAACACACACAAACAAGCCTCTTTCTCTCTCCTACAGATGGCACAGGAACAGTAGCATGACAGAGGTAAGTTATTCACACACACACACACACACACACACACACACACACATATTTACAGGTATTTACACAGTCCTCCTTTCCAACTCTGCATCCACGACACTCTTAAAGTGTTCAAAGTTGTCATACAACACATTGTCGAAGCCAGAGGTGGTAGACTTCCCAGTGGATGGACAGTAGGAAAATATTTTCTGCATGCTTCCAGCCACTTTTTCCTCGGAAGTGGTGTACCTCTTCCGCTGTCCACCAGAGTTTGGCACGTGGCAAGCCCCACATGGCCGTGAGGACTTGTTAGGCATGAATGCCTTCACTGTTGGTGCAGGAGGGACAAAGCTCTGGGTGCAGGATGGCCCACGCAACAGGACGGAGGGCCTGTGGCTGTGCGGGGAGGACCAGCATTATGGGTGCTGCCGACACAGGGGGTGGGCCATAGGTGGACGCAGCAGGAGGCCTCGGCTGGAGGTGGGTGGACGCAGGAGGCCTCGGCAGAATGGGGGTGAGCGCAGCAGGCTTCGGCCGGGAGGAGGACGACAACGCAGTGGGCTGAACGGGCCGGGTCGCGCGAGTCACAGTCTGGCTCATCAACAAATAATCTGGAAATATGAAATACACATGTGATCAGTATTGATATGACGTGTGTGCTATTTGCTTTCCACAGCCAACAGGTGAAACAAAGTGCTTATGATAACTTACCTCCGCTTCTCACCACGTCTCTTTCCAGCCTCGTGATGGACGTGCTGGATATATATATATATGCGTGTGTGTGTGTGTTTTAATCACTTACTTGGAAAGGCATGATCCCACATCGCTGTGAAAAGACGGCGTTGAACAGAGAGTTGCTGCCTCGCCGGCACTTGTACTTGTTCAGCAGGATGCCGTTCATCACAACCACCTTCACAGAGACATACAGCTGTATGCCAGGGGGATCCTGTAACACACAACATATTGCAAGGTCCTTATTTATTCTGGTGTCATTTTGAAATGTTACCACAAGTTTGAATGGTTTTGACACACGATGACTGCAGAGACATTAACCCACCTGCATGCAACTGAAGTGCTTGCTCGCAACTACCCAGTGTGCGTCGACTGCCTCGGGCGACTTGAAGAGGCGGATCCCATCAATGTCAAGGCCAGCTGGTACCCAGAACTTGGCAAAGATGGACTCCATTACCATAGCAGTCTCCTGTAACACATATGATATATTGTCAGCGTCAAGTTTGTAAACAGTCTTGTGGCCGCGTTAGCTAGCTAGCCGCGCCTAGCTTACCGGCAAGCTATCGTTACAGGACACACATTAATCAGCTTATTATTTCAACATATAGTCATGCCATACACCGTTGCAAAGCTTAGATTGACACGATTAAAACGAGACCATCCACGAGTAATATGGTTGCTCACAGACAAAACGGCGTTAGGTTGACTGAAGTCTACCCAGCAGCTAAAAACACACCTTCAACGTCTCCCCTTTATACACAACGACCGTGTTATGACACAGAATCTTTTCTCTTTCTACAAAATCGAAACAGCTTAATACATGCCTTAAAAAAAATCTAATTATTAACTAGCAAAGGATGAAGAGAATAAAATTTACCTGAGTGAATCCTCCGTTGACAGTGCAATGGCAGGCGGTGCACCTGATCTTCAAGGAGTAGTGAATACATTAGGTGACGTATGCCGATCCTCGCTCAATGATTGGTCTGTTGAGCGCTGAGCTCTGCTCAACATGGCTCAACCATTGGCTGATCGCTGCTCAACTCTGCTCAACATCGCTCAACCATTGGTCGGTTGACGGGAGTTTAGGGACTTGGTGGAGAAAGTGCCTGGGAATACCAGGTGCTGTAAGCTTTTTCCTCTCAGCTGTCACCAGAGGAGGGCGCTGTTGCTCCATCGCCGCACACAGGGCTTTGAGAAGCAAAGCTGCAATCATTCCAGCTGTGTGTGTATGCAGGGCAGAGAGGTGGCACTGAGACGCCTCACTTTCCAAGTAGTTTTGAGGGTTCCTGTTGTCACTGTTACAGCCTGTTAAAAGCCCGCAATCATCTTATAAGCGCATGTACACAAATAGCCTGAGAAAACAACAATTCCTATGAAAGTAATGTTAAAGTATAGCATGTGTTTGATGATGGCACTTTTTATTGTAAATAAACCACCTTTGGACATCTGATCAAGCCTTCTGTGTCTTCCTCCTACTTAAACACTTTGTTCCGCCTGTACCACACTGATTTTTTACATTTAAACAGAAATTACACATTGTGTGTCTTAAAGATTTCAGTGCAGGAGCTGCTCTGACAAACTGACAGCTGTCTTGTGTGCACAGAGTCAGAGTGTTATAACAGTAGGACAGCTGAATATATTAATTTGAGGCCAAAAACCAGAACTGTAACTTAAAACTCAGCATTTTCCCCTCAACTCAGGGTGAACAAACTGAGTTTTCACTAATTCTGTTTTCTGAAACAGGGCCTTGGTTATTGTAAATCCATCCATTATTCCAAAACAAGTGAACTCACTCATGGTTCTGTTATCCATCTATTCTGAGATTTGTCTTTTGGTAGATGGCATCATGGTTTGGAGTGTTTACATATTAGACCCAGTTATAGAGTGTGTTCTGCCCTGAATATGTTTTACATGTTAAAAAGACACTTAAGCTGACTGTTGAAACGTTTGTATTGTTGCACAGATAGTGTGGAACTTTTATTTTGAAATCCACATAGTTGCATGAAGCAGGAAGTAAAAGTGTAAACAATGAGAAGACATGGTGGCATGTATGTATCATCTCATGGCTGGTTCAAAGTCATCTTTTGTGTGTATCCCTCAGAAAGCAATGACTGTAAGTGTTACACCTTCTTTACATGTTGAATTTATTTATTTATGTATTTTTCTAAATTTGTATGAAAGTAGTAGCTTCACATAGCAGTCCATTTAGTCATAGTTTCACTCCAATTCAATACTGTCATCCTCACTTATCTGCTGTGTATGAAGTCATTTAAAGGAGCAAGCACACTCACTTTGTAGCTCTTGAAACAGAGTTTGGCTGTTTATGTTAATACTTTGGAAGTAAAACACATAGAGAGAACAGTACAGTGTGTAAGTGATCATCAGTAAGTGACCAACAGGGGGCGACACTGGAATAATTTGTCAAAATAAGCCTTTTCAAAAATGTATACTATTAAGATCATTGTATCTTCCTAATTGACCTTCATATAATGTCAAAACATTTTTACATTTTCCCTCAAACATAAAAATAGTTTGTCCTGTAAAGTCAAAACATGTAAGATCAAAAGTTTAAATAGACAGCCCCCCAGTTTGGATTAAAGTTTGACACATTTCCTCTCTGGCTGGAACTGTGTGTCTGAATCAGAGATCCAGCTGCATCCTGTAAATGAGTGGAGCAGGCATGTGGGAGATAGAGAGGAGTTGAGACAGAGAGGAGTTGAGATAGAGAGGAGGGGAGACAGAGAGGAGGGGAGACAGAGAGGAGGGGAGACAGAGAGGAGGGGAGACAGAGAGGAGGGGAGACAGAGAGAACAGGAGAATGGATCCAGCCTTTAAATGAGAGCAGAGCAGAAGAAGCTAGCTGGAGTTGGGATGGAGACACAGGGCCAGCATGGATCAGAGATGCATTTTGTATATTTCTTTTCTTTCTAATATTATTTAGGACTATTTAATGTTATATTAAATATATTTCTGTCATGCATCCACAACACCAAAGTAAATGTGTTGTTTGTAGGCTACAAACTTATTCTGAAAATGACTCTAGATGGAAATGTAGTTCAAATGTACACAGTGTACTTCATTTAGATGCTACTAACTTTATAGTTTTTTTCTATTAGCTAAAACACACTTTCTGTAACTAGGACACCTATTTGTAGAAACTCTAAACTCAAACAACAAAAACATACATCAAATGCACAATACCTCACATTTCCACTTCATTCAACACAAAGTAAACTCTTCTAAAAATGATATTTTTGTATCACAGCTTCAAACACTAAATAAACACCTCTAGCCTGACTGTCTAAATAGTTTGTTCTGCCTCCTGCTGTGAACATGTTTATATCTCTGCATCTGTGTTCCTTCCTGCTCACACTTTACTTTCTACTTTTTTAATCAGTTACATCCTTTTCCTCCCTGAACTTTATTTTTCTTTCAACACCATTGATAATACAACCTTCAGTTCTTCCTCACTTCCGTCACTTCTCTTTTTATTCCTTCACTCACTCACTCACTCACTCACTCACTCACTCACTCACTCACTCACTCACTCACTCACTCACTCACTCACTCACTCACTCACTCACTCACTCACTCACTCTGAAGCAGAACTGTAATGTTAATAATAGTAATTGTGGAACAAACAACACAGTGGAATGTATCAGCAGCATAACACTGACAGCAATTGTTTAATATGGGTTCTTCAGTCCAAATTCAAAGTATTGGGGAGAGTCGTCTCCCCCGTTCCCTCCTCACCAGACTCAAAGCCCAAATGGCTTTTAAGTTTGGGTGGAATCTTCCAGCTGTGTTTGCTGATATTGTTTCATATCTGACAAGCTGGGGAATTGAAATGGGCGTGAGCCTGATCTCACAGAAACACATGAAATGATCACAACCTCTTTACACATTACATGTCACCACTATGATCAGGTTGAATGAGCAGTGAGCCAAAACAAAAACAGATGTTCTGCACCAGAATGTAAATGTTAAAGGAGAACATACTAGAACATACTGACTATAATATAGGTGCAGTAAATATATTACATACTGGTCTTTTAACCCTCACATACTGTTAAGGGTCAAATTTGACCCATTTTTACATTTGAGAGCTGTAAAAAAAAAAAAATCTCATAAACATTTATTTTAGGTGAACTTTTCCTAATGTGACCCCGAATATATAGAAAAAATGCATCACGTTTTTATTTTTGTGCAGCTGATGAGCATTTATATATATGCAAATATCCAAATTTGGCCTGTGTTCATTTTTCAAATTCAAAAATCACCATATAAACATGTTCTTTATATTCTATCAAATGTTCTCCTGGACCATAAAACTGTCTTTTTTCCATAAGATGAATCAAACATTTATTAATGACTGATGGGGAATTTATGAATGTGAATTGGTGTCTACTAATTATGAGTCAGAATATGAACAGTGTGTAAGAGTTAACAGAACCTTTACTGGTAAATTGTCAGTCTTACAGTTAAGACTGTTTACTGTAAACACACTGAATGGTCTGTATTAACACATCTGTAGTTTGACTTAGAAATGACATTTGTTCACAGTCAGTAACTTACTGTATGTGTCATCCATTCTTTCTATAGCCTGGTAAAGCATTAGCATGTAGCAGTGTATCTACTGATATTTTGATGATTATTTCACATCACAAAAAGAAACTGAACCAGTATTTAGGTGCCACCATGGAAAAACAAGACTTTTATTATGAAGAAATACAGAAAGAAGGGAGGTTCTTAGTATCCATTTGACACCTATTTAGATACTTCATGTTCAGAGACAGAAAAAGCAGATCCAAGAACAGGACAGAATGTAGAGGTGGAGCTACAATAAAAGGAATGTATTGTGGAAAGTCCCAGTGTAATGAGCCAAAGTTCAAAGTCCTCACATTTATCTCAGTCTAGTCATCCTTTTTTTCACTGAATCAGCCGTCTTACAGGAGACGCCTTTTAAAATAACCTTCGGTCAAACTTTATTTTTCTATTGGTTCTATTAAACATTGGAACTGGAACCACATTTCCCTTATATGATTATACTTTTATTATTGCCCAGTACCAGTGAACACCTCTGATTTGGACTATTTTCTCAGTAATTTTGAGAACAGTGACAATTCAAAAAGCTACACTCAGAAGGCTTTTTCACACTAGACACTGAGACACAGCTTAGTTTCTAGTCCTGTATGAGCAATGACTATATTAAAGGGGCATTCTTACAATTGAAATAAGAGAAATGGGACGACATTTCAGACCGATTTGCGGTTCAGGTGAGGTGCGAGGAAACATAACTTAAGAGAATTGAGAGACACACGGAGTGATGATAATGAAAGGTAACACCCAGCCCCCGCACCACTTTTTTGAGCACCCAAAGGAAGGAAGTTGGGTGATGCAGAAACACAAAGCTGCAGCTGCAATCACACTGACTTTACACCACTGTATACTAGTTCTTTCTGTTTTAGTAATTGAATAGTAGGCGATGTGAGAAAACACACTCTGCGAAATACAATGGAGCGGAAGACAGTCAAATGTGAACCCACAGGTGGTGTGACCATGACTTTCCTGACGTTTAGTTTGTTCTATAATCCTACAGAACAAAATGAATATACAGATGTGTGCTCTCCCACCAGCATCATTTCTTTACCACATTCCTATGAGAAGCTAAAGTAGAAGAGATCATTTACTGCTAAAATCACTACATGTTCTGTACCACAGTGACACTAGTAGACTACTCTGGAACACAATCAGTATTAACTCTACTATTTACCTGCTGATTGTTGTGAAGAACGATCAAGTGATTGTCACTGTGAGAACTTTCCAGAGTTATAAAATCCCTTCTCACAGGATATAAACTGCTGTTTAGTGTTTTGGCATCAAAGATTTCAGACCCATTTCTCCCATTGTGTTTCTATTTACACAAAAAAAACCTGAAAAACAGAACTACACAACATTTACAGGATGATGTTATTACTTTCAGCCACCTTGTGCTCAGAATTGGGGTTATTTATAGGAACTATAGGGATTGACCGATATCATCTTACAGGGCAGATTCGGATACTGATTATTATCAATCTCAATCAATCAATCTTTATTTATGTAGCGCCAAATCACAACAAAAGTCTTCTTAACGCACTTTATACATAGAGCAGGTCTAGACCGTACTCTTTAATTTAATTTAATTTAATTTAAAGAGACCCAGCATTCCCACATTAGCAAGCACTTTACTTTTAACAGGAAGGAACCTCAGGCAGAACCGGGCTCCAGGTGGGTCACCATCTGCCTCGACCGGTTGGGGTTGAGAGAGAGAGAGAACAAAGGAGAGAGGGGAAGGGGGAGAAGGAGAAAAAAAGAGGAAATAGAGAAAGGAGAGGAGAGAGAAGCACATTGAAAATCAACATTGAAGCTAGTAGATCCAGGACATGAATCTGTCATCCCGACGTCTACAATCCCAGATTACCTGTGAGACGAGAAAGCACAGAGAACTCCGGGGAACAAGTTTAAGTTAGTGATTGCATTAATAGCACATGAATGTAAATGGTCAGAGAGAGGGAGGAGAGAGGAGCTCAATGCATCCCCTTTTCCACCAAAGCAGTTCCAGTGCTGGTGCTGGTTCACTGTCGGTTCAACAGCGAACCAGCTGAGAACCAATTTTCTATTCCACGGCTCGAGATGGTTAGGGGGCCATGTCATTATGTCACCGTATACGTCAGTTACATCGCTGCTTTCCCATGAAGACTCGCTCCAACTTCGAAGCAACAACAATAAGAAGAAAGAGAAGAAGGAGCCATACGGCAAGGAGGCAGCTTGTCTCCTCGACAGACCACTGCTGTTTAGATGTGTCCATGGTTTTACTCTTCGTTGGTGTTTTAAAAATGGCATTTCATGCGGTGTTGTTTGTTGTGGTTGGTTTCAATAACCCTGACCCCTGACGTAACTGGTTTGTGCCTCTAGTCCAGCATAGAACTGGTGCCACTCTTGAAGTATTTTTTCTGGCCGAGAGTGAGTTCTTTGTCTGTCGAAACAGGAAAACCGGTTCCAAATTAAGCACTGGTTCCGAACCAGCACTCGAACTGCTTTGGTGGAAAAGGGGGAGTCCCCCTACAGTCTAAGCCTATAGGAGCATAAACTAGGAGCTGGAGCCAGTCCTAACTATAAGCTTTATCAAAAGGGAAGGTTTGGCCTACTTTTAAACATAGAGAGTGTCTGCCCCGAAGTAGTAAGTCAAGGAGGCCAATAACTAATATGTTGCGTAGCAGGGCACATGTATCACAAAAAGGGACTTTTAAAAAATGGCTGGCCAATAAAAAACATGCCGATCCCGTTCATATGAACAAAGACGAATATCTAAGCAGATTATCGATTTGGCCGATAATCAGTTGGTCCTATGGGCACATTTTCAAATAAAGCCAAAACAAACTATTATATGTAACTAGACTTTGTATCAGCACATTATAATGTCAATGTAATTCCAAATGAATAAAACAGAAACAGAAAGCCTAAATGTGAATACAAACTAGTTGCGCTTGTTAGAGAAGTCAGAGATGTCAGATCTAAACTTCAGCTGTCACATTAACAAGGTGAAAACACTGTTTTTTGGCCTTAGAAACAGTTAAAGTATGACCATTCATAAATCAGAAATATGCAGAAGAACTGATTCATGCTTTATCTCAAGATGACTCGATTACTGTAATGAACTTTTTACTGGCCTCCGGAGGTTTCAGCTCATTCAAAACTCTGCAGCTCAGCTATAACCAAAGCCAAGAGGAGAGAACACATTAGTCCAGTTTTATCTGCTCTGCACTGAATTACTGTAAGTTTCAGAATTAACTTTAAAGTCCTCCTCCCTTCATACAAAGCCTTTAATGGGTTGGGACCAAGCTACATGGTTAACTCTCTTGTTAACTATTTGCCTTCAAGAACACTGTGATCATCTGCTGCTGGTTTATTGGAGGAAAACTGGGGATGCAGCCTTTGTTAATTACACTTGAAAACTATGGAAACACAACCGATAGATATCATATATTTAAAAGAAAGCTAAGAACTCACTACTGCACTTCTTTTAGTATTTTATTTTTTTATGCAGTTCTTATTCTCTTTTTTTAACTACTTTTACTATGTACTATATTTCGGACCTGAGCACTAACAGTGCAACAGCCCTATGGAATCTGTAGGGATAATTCTTCTTCTCTGAAAACAAACACATTTTTGGCGGCTTAAACCTGCCCGAAAACTCACAAATTTGGACACATGCCAGACCTGGTGAAAAATGTGATATTTTATGGTTTGCTGAAGTGAGCGCTGCTCTATGGCATCACCTAGGCAAATTTTAATAATTGAGCCCCTCGCTCCAGATTGACATAGACAAATGAAATTCAGAACACATATGTATCATGTAAAGACGCACAAAAAAGTTTCTTGGACCCATACTCCATCTGGAAGTCGGCCATTTTGATTCAAATTTTCGATTTTGCCGCCATTTTCACCATATCCATGCCTCATACTTTAATGAACTCTCTAGCTTTTCTATCCGTCACTACTGCACTTCTTTCAATAGTTGTATTTTAATTTGATTTTATATATTGATTTACTTTATACTTTTTTACTATGTACTATTTCTATTGTTAATTTTATTGTTATATTCCATTTTATGTTTTTATTTCTTTCCTCTTTCTATTCTTTTCTTTTTTTTAACATTACTTTATGCTCCTTTGTGTATGTAATTTATTTTGTTGTAAAAAACTTTGATCTGCATTTATTGTCTGAAAGGATACAAATAAAGTTCTTCTTCTCATTAAACAGATTAGAGATTAAACTCATGTGTATCACTCCCAGGTTTTATATTGTATTTGTTTTCTAACGACTTCCGGTGCGGTGCCATGTAGGGAAGACGAGGTGACAGAGCTTAACACCAGAAACCTATTAATGAGGCTTTTGCTCGGTTTCACAACCGCTTTATCATGGCTTTTAAACACGTCAAAGTCACCAGTCAACTGAAATAACCGTCTAAATTGAGTTCAACAATTTGAGACGACGCCATGCCGGACAAACGCGGGACCGCTAAGCAAACTACCGCTAATGATAGCTCCCAGGCGACCTCGACCACTGTTAAGTCCTCCTCTGACCAAGCTACAATTATACCATCCATACGCAATTTGAGAGACGAACTGATTGCCAAGATTGACCAGAAGGCAGAAGCACAGAGTACGGAACTGCGCACTCAAATTGAGGTCCTGCAGAGTGAGTTTAAGAAGGCTAATGAGTTAGCCGAGGCCCGCAGTGCAGCACTAGAGGGGCGTGTGGCTCACCTGGAGACTGCGGCTAACGAGCAGTCGGACACAATTACCGCACTGGAACAGGAGATGACTCGGATGAAAAAGGAGATCATAACGCTGAATGATAGAACCGAGGATTTAGAAGCGAGGTCACGGCGATGCAACATCCGAGTGGTCGGAGTGAGAGAGGGTCGGGAGAGTGGAAAACGGCCGGTCCAGTTCATCGCCGACATGCTCCGGGAGTTACTACAGCTGGACAAGACACCGGTCTTGGACCGGGCTCATCGCGCTTTGAGAAGCAAGCCAACACATGACAACCAGCCTCCGAGGGCTTTCATTGCGAGATGCCACTACTTTCAAGAGAAGGAAGAGATTTTGAGGAAGGCTGCAACGCTGCGGCAACTGAAAACGAGCGACGGGGACACGGTTCGTGTTCTGCCGGATTTCACCCAGGCCGTCACCAGACAGCGAGCAGCCTTCACCGAGGTGCGCAACCTGTTGCGCTCATGTAAAGGCATCCGCTTTGGGCTGTGGTACCCCGCGGATCTCAGGATCACTTTGGATGATGGGACACGGTTGAGCTTCAGAGACCCCGGCAAAGCCAAAACTTATGTGCTGGAAAAATTGGTTACTGCAGCCGACTGATGCGACTTTGGTGAGATCACATCCACTTCTTTACGGGTATTGTATGTATGAAACGAGCGGCATTAATACTGACACTCTGTAGCTAAGACTAACACGTCGGTTACTTATGTCAATTCATTGCTTTATTTTTTATTTTTTTTAATTTCTCCCGGCCCTGGTTGGTCTGATCATTCATTGTGACATATCACCTTTTTCTACATTGGACTGATAAGGTTGGCTGTTTGTACAACCAGAGATCTTTTTGATTTTCTTCCCTTTCTCTAAATGTATATACTAGCAGTGAGCAAACAGCCACTGTCATTTTGCTTTGGACTCAGAAATGTATATGGATGTATGATGCTACAGCATTATTTTCTGCTGATGTTTGACTTAATCTATTTCATGCGGTTTTTTGGAAGAGCTACTATAATTGTTCACACATAGTACTGGTTATAGCTCTGATATACATGGTAAGCTAGTTGGTAGAGTATAGTTTGGAAGTTACTAGTGAAAGGAACAGAATTCGTGTACTGACGATCTGTTCAGTTAGGTGTTTGAAATAATTGTCTTCTATAGTTTTTTATTTTAAAATTGTGTTATTGTTATTGTCTTTTGTAGTATTATGTTTGTCTATGCGTATGTATACCCTCCCCCCTCCCCAACTCTTCCCCCACATTCTTGTGCTGTGCAGCGCAGAAACATAACATGTGCCTATTATATATTGATCCCTATTGATCCTAAAGCAAGGCAGAATTTATTTTCTCTTTTTGACCAACTGATTAATAGCAGCTTCTAACATTAAAGGTAGAGAGGGTGCTGTCACAAGGATAGCCAGCTGGAATGTCCGTGGCCTTAACAATTTAATAAAACGCAACAAGGTTTTTTCTCACCTGTCAAAACTGAAGACTGAAATAGCTTTTTTACAGGAGACCCATTTACTTAATAGAGACCAGTCCAGGCTTTGCCGGGGGCATTTTACTCAGGTGATTCATTCGGATTTCAATTGTAAAAGTCGAGGTGTGGCCATCCTTCTCCACAGAAATGTTCAGTTTGTTAAATCTCATGTCATGAGCGATAGAAATGGCCGCTATATCGTTGTACAAGGAAAATTGTACGGTATACCTGTGGTGCTTGTCAACATTTATGCCCTGAATTGGGACAATGTAACATTTTTCACTGCGCTTTTTTCATCACTTCCAGACCTAAATTCGCATAAATTAATACTAGGCGGTGACCTTAACTGTGTCTTAAATGCCAAGCTAGATCGCTCCAAACAAACAGCTGGTACACTGAGCAGGTCTGCAGGCTATATCAACTCCTTTTTACAGACATATAAGATATTAGACGCCTGGAGGTTTAGAAATCCAACATCCCGTAAATATTCTTTTTTCTCACCGCCCCACCATTCATACTCAAGAATAGATTATTTTCTTTTGGATGAACAGCTGATTCCCCTACTAAAGTCGATTGAATATGAAACCATGGTCATTTCAGATCATTGCCCGATAGTGATGGGTATTAGCTTTCCCGACAATATAGTTCCTCAGCGAACATGGCGTTTTAATCCTCGTCTCCTATCTAATCAAGATTTTGTGAAATACATATCCAATCATATTGATCTATTTATGGAAACCAATCAAAACCCACAGACAAGAAAAAGCTGTCTATGGGAAACACTAAAAGCCTATTTGAGGGGAATGATAATATCCTATACTGCCAGTGCTAACAAAGAGAGCGCAAAACGTCTCTCAGAAATAGAGAGGACGATCCACGCTATTGATCAGGAACATTCATCAACTCCCTCTGAAAATCTCTATCGGGAAAGAGCCTTACTTCAAACTGAATATGACATTATAATGACTGACCGTGCCGATGATCTGCATCGAAAGTCACGTTTGAACTACTATGAATCTGGGGAACGCGCTAGCAAACTCTTAAGTCATCAGCTCAGACAGTCTGCAGCGACAAGTTTCATTACTGAAATTGGATTACACAACGGTGGTAGTACCACAGAACAAAAGAGTATTAATAAACAATTTCAAGAATTTTACAAAAACGTATATAAATCGGAAGCAGGCGATGATACTTTAATTACAGAATTTTTCAATAATTTAGAGATGCCTTCCCTAGACCAGGACGATATCAATGCACTTGAGGAACCATTAACACAGGCAGAAATTGAAAGGGCCATAAAAACATAAAAACATGGCTCTGACGGCTACCCCATTGAATTTTATAAAACCTTTTCTGCTAAATTGGTACCACTTTTATGTGAAGTATATGAAGAAGCCTTGCAGAGGAAAACTCTGCCTTTAACAATGACACAGGCAACTATATCTGTTCTTCTCAAAAAGGGTAAAGACCCGCTAAAATGTGACTCTTACCGGCCAATCAGCTTGCTCTGCTCTGATTATAAAATTTTAACAAAGACCCTTGCGGCGAGACTTGAACCAACCATGCACAATATAATCCATAAAGATCAGACAGGCTTTATGACTGGCAGGCAACCAACCGGCAATTTACGTCGTCTCTTTAACATAATATATACACCGAACCACAACCACACGCAAGAGGTACTAATATCATTAGATGCACAGAAGGCCTTTGACAGGGTGGAGTACAATTATTTATTTGCAGCTCTTAGAAAGTTTGGTTTTGGACAGAAATTTTGTAGCTGGGTAAATCTTTTGTATTCTAATCCACAGGCTTCTGTACGTACTAATAACCTTATATCAGATTACTTTCCAATTTTTAGGGGCACGAGACAGGGGTGTCCCTTGTCACCCCTATTGTTCAATGTCGCTGTTGAACCTCTGGCTGTGTCCTTGAGGGAAAATACTGGCTTATTGGGCATAGACCGATGCGGCCTCAACCATAAACTTTCATTATACTGTGACGATCTCCTTTTGTACCTTTCACACCCAGATACATCTATACCTGTTGCACTAGATCTGATCACTAAATTTGGGGCAATTTCCGGTTATAAAATAAACTTTTCTAAAAGCCTGATTTTTCCTATAAGTGTAACTGCGAAGCAGAGGTCTTTTGACATGTTCCCCTTTAAGGTTACACATGACTCTTTTAAGTACTTAGGTGTACATGTTACTGAGAGATTCAAAGATCTATTTGAAAATAACTTTAAGGTGGCACTGGAAAGAGCTAAACAGGACTTGACAAGATGGTCGTCCCTTCCATTATCGTTGGCAGGAAGAATTAACTCCATTAAAATGGCTATAATGCCACGATTCTTATTTCTTTTTCAAACGATCCCCACATTCATTCCTAAAGCGTTCTTTACTGAAATGAATAAACACATATCCACCTTTATATGGAACAGAACTGTGCCACGAATTAGGCAGGCTTTTCTGGAGAGGCCGAGGGAAAACGGAGGTTTAGCGTTACAAAACCTGATGCATTACTACTGGGCGGCTAACCTTCATGCCCTTTCATATTGGACATCTGACATCTCTGAACATGAGGCACCAGTGTGGTTACTTATGGAACAACACTCCAGCTCGCCCAACTCACTGGCTGCCTTGGCGTGCGCTCCGATGCCGATTAGTAAGCGCTATCACACAAATAATCCAGTAATTGGGGGCTCCCTCCAAATTTGGTCACAATTTAGAATACATTTTGGACGTAAGAAACCGCTTTTGTCAAGTCCCATTCTCGCCAACCCCTTCTTTCCTCCCTCTCTCATAGATCCAGCTTTTAAGCTGTGGAAAAGTAGAGGTCTCATGTGTAAGAGATTTCTTTAAAGATGGCCTTTTTATTTCATTTGACTATCTAAAGGTACATTTCAACATTCCAAACACTCATTTCTTCAGGTATCTGCAGATTCGAAATTACATTAAGACGTGCTTTTCGCCCTCCCTAATAGCCATAGAGGAAGATTGGATTCATGATTGTGTTAAAAGGGATCCACAAACAAAAGGCTTTGTTTCATTTGTATATGACACGATCCAAAATATAGCTGCTCCTTCTGTTCACCATGTAAGGACCAAATGGGAGGAGGATCTTAACCTGCAGATACCAGATGTGACCTGGCAACTGGCAATGAGTAGAGTGAACGCATCCTCCATTTGTATCAGACATGGTCTAATTCAGTTCAAGATATTTCATAGACTCCACCTCTCCCGGAGCAAACTAGCTAAGCTATATCCACATATAGATCCAAGATGTGAAAGATGTCACCAGACCGAAGCCACCCTCAGCCACATGTTTTGGTCGTGCTCGAGGTTGAGCTCCTTCTGGCTGTCTATCTTTGATGGCATCTCTTGTGTTTGTAAGAAAAAGATCAGCCCCAATCCAATTATGGCAATATTTGGTGTCTCACCTGAAGGGATTACACTTTCAACAAATCAAGCAAATGTGGTTGCTTTTGTCACATTCCTTGCCAGGAAATTAATTCTTCTTAATTGGAGAAGCCCTAAGGCTCCAACACATAAACGCTGGCTTGAAGAAGTACTGGCCTGTTTAAAGGTAGAGAAATTGAGATACTCCTCTCAATGCTGTACTAAGAAATGTTATAATGTGTGGCAGCCATTTATGGACTATTTCAAGGAATTCTCTATGCCTGCACAGGATGACTCTGACACTTAACGCATGACGCCCGCCCCCCCCCCCCCCCCCCCCCCCCCCACGCCCCCCCTGTCCTATTCTATGTAGTAGTAATGGGTATTGTTTTTTGCTTCTTTTTTGGTTTTGTTTTGTTTTTTGTTTTTTGCTTTTTGCTTTTCTTTTCTTCTGTTTTGTGTATGTGGTTGTGTATATGTAACATACTGTTTGTAATTGTGATGTTTGTAATTCTGAAAATTCAATAAAAATATTTGAATAATAGTTAATTAATCTGTTAATTTTCTGTTAGATCAACAAAAGAACCATAAACAACTTTCTTCATTTATTATGAATATTTTTCTCTTCATGATCTGTTGTTTCCCACATTGACTGTTATGATAGATGATATTAAAGGTTATTATGGAACAAATTAACATGAAGGAGAGTCTGTCTGTCAGAAACAAACACATTTTATACACATTTATATTTCTCATAATTTATTATCATTTCCATTCAGTCACATGTGAGACTGAAACTTCCTGAGCATCAGGTTTGATTTGAGTTACATGATCTCCATTAATTCCCTGAAACATTTAATTATTAGAAAGAATTTCCAGACTGATCATATTCTGGGTTTTTAATAATAATGATGTCACAAACAGAATATCAATAATTAAAGACACAAACAATGAATAAATGATATAAATGCATTTTGTCAGTAGAAATGGTTCATATGCCTGTTTCCATATTTTAAGAGACATGCCTCTCCACGTGGTTTCTCTGGCTCTCTTCATGCATCCACGGTGGGAGGGATTAAGACCCAAGTGAGTGAAATGTGGATGCTATTGTACGGTGGCCGAGAACTATTAGACAGACTCCAGATTTGGCATGCACCTTCTGTAAAAAAAAAAAAAAAAAATGCCTGCGAAGAATTTGCCAATAACGATCTTCCTTCCTTAAGTTATGACCCGCCCTGCTATACTGATCCAATCATAGCAAAAAGTTCTTAACGTCAGGTCTGTTACTCGCGCTCAATGAGCCTTTCATTCATAGTCAGCAGCAAAACTGGTCATATCAGGTTTTGATATGCTGCAGGACAACACTGTGTTCATAAAGTTGCTGCTGTCTGATAATGCATGTATGGAGCCTGCAAAAAGAAGAATGGAGCCTGTTTAGAAGAAATCAATTACAAGTATGTATACTTCTCTTGTCACTCTACATTTAATCATTTTTCTTTTTTTTCCTCTGATCGATTTTTATATTCAAATATCACTCTTTTTATAAGCTGGTATAATTAAAACATTAACTATAAATGTAAAAACTGCACTGACCCTGTTTTATCTGTAATGATCATGATTTGCCCAAAACTTACTAAAAGTTAAAATACCGTCTGCTGTAGTACACACCCAGGTCACTGCACTCGTTAAAAATGAACATGAAAATAAAGAATGTTTTTCTCTAGTCTACATACGTGCATTATCAGAGTAGTGTCAGCGTTATAAACATATATGCTGGTGGCAAACTGGTACAGTCTGACTTACACCTGTATGTAGATGAATTAATGTTCTAGTAAATATTTTAAAAAGCACAATGTTTTATCCAAATGTAAACAAAAGTTAATGTTCAAGATTATAATCTGCTATAAAAGGACTTAAAGATCTTTTACAGATCAGTACTGACATTACATAACTACTCTATTAACATGATGTTTCCTTAAACTGACAGATGGTTTCAGTTATTAGAGAACACAAAATGCTGATTCATCATTTATCTGACTGGTTCATCTATAAATCAAACTGTTGTCTTAATTTAACTTTTAGTTTGAACAAATTCATTTCCCATCAGTCATTTTCACAGAGGTGATAACAGTTTGTGTTCAGGATGATTTGTACTAAGGTGAACTAGAACTTTTAATACAATGAATATGTTTAACTGCTGTCTGTTAACTAAATGTTAATGTACATGTTCTCTTCTTTGTTTCCAGGTGTCCTCCATTTGAATTAGGATTGTAGGTTTCATCTCATTCTGGATATCACTTACGGTCTATGGAGTTGATGAACACTGCTAACATGTCATATGAAAAGTCTTGGAGAAGAAAACCTTTGAACACTTTAACGTTTCTGGTAAGAACATTTGTGTCAGAAACAACAATCTTCTTTTCTCTTACCATCAGTTTGTACATTACATTACTCATCTTTAAATGTAGGCAAACATTTATTTTGTTCATTTTCCCCTCACACACACACACACACACACACACACACACACACACACACACACACACACACACACACACACACACACACACACACACACACACACACACACACACACACACACACACACACACACACAGAATTTTAGTGGGAAAAAGATTAAAGGTTAGAGGTTAAAAGAAAATTGTGCAATTCAAAGTGTTTTGTTGTGTACTGGAGAGGTAATGTTGATGTCTTGAATTACACAAAGTCTCTGTTAAAAAAAGTCTAATGTTCATTGTGTCTCTGTTTACAGATAATCATGATGAATGTCTTCAGTGTTCTTAGCCTCAAATGTCATCCTGCTGAGTACTTAATTGGGAAAGAATGTTGTCCTAAGTGTCTTCCTGGTAAGATAAAACTAAATTAAATTTTTACTTCTTCAATTATTTTTGTTACACTGTTTAGAGATTCAAGTAGTTGAAATTGTAAATTGGTGAATTACAAAGTACAAGAACCAGTAAGATGGAAAAAACAGATTTGATGGTTTTAATTTGATCTGAGAGAGAGAGAATGTTATTTCACATATAATGCTCAAAGCATTTTAATAATTGAATTTGATTAGCAATCCAATTAATAGACACAATATATCACTCAAAATCAGAAAAATGATTTGTTTTGTTACAGGAGGTCGAGTTAAAACAGATTGTACAAAGTTCAGAAGTACATCCTGTCTGTCCTGTATTGATGGAAGCTTCATGGATGAACCAACAGCACGTAGACAGTGCTTCCTCTGTACAAACTGTGATTCAGGTAAACTTGTGTTTTCTATCATTAGTAACAGATACACATATAGAGACAGTTCCATAGTCTGATATTAAATATGATCCTTGACTTGAGATCAGAGTTATGTTTCTCTCTGCAGTTAAAGCTCCACAAATTATATTTTCAACTGATTAAAATGGATATGTACATTAATGTAAGCAGCGAGGACCCGTCAGTAAAGGGTAATAATAATGTAACTATAGAGCCACCTTCTGGAGTAGATGTTAAACTAACCAGGGGACTAACCTGTCTCTATGTGTCAGCTCTGTGATAGACTGCTAACATGTGTAGGATGTACTCATCTATCACCCAGTGTCAGCTGCAACCCTTTAAATGAATAAACTGTATAGCTGATGGATGGATGAATAAACAGAATTGTCCAACATAAGAATATATGATGTCATGGTTCTGATATTAAGTATATATTGAGCAGAGAAATAACAACATGTAAACAATGTATGTGAGTGATGCAGCACTTTATAGTCTGGTAGTGTAACGTTGTACTAAATATAATGATGGAACATTAATTAGAATTATGACTCCATTTCAAACACAGTGCCTTATGAATTTATTAATTAATAAAATCATGTCACATTATGATGACATCATTTCATCATTTAGCTCTTCTCTAGTACATTTATTAGTTACTTCATGTGTAACCTTGATGTGTTCACAGGTTCTGGTTTGAGGATAAAGACATCATGCACAACATTATCAAATACAGTTTGTGAACCTCTGGATGGATTCTATTGTACAGACTCTGATAAAGACAACAAACACAACTGTATAGCAGCACAGGAACACACAAGCTGTGAACCAGGACAATATATCAGACACAAAGGTTGGTTTTCCTAAGTTTGGAATGATAACACCAAACATTCTTTAAAGAGCAACTTAACACAAGAGTAGAAATGTGTTCACTTTAATAGTTTTATGATTTCATAGAGGAATGATGAGTTATTATTGTGTACAACTGAAACATGAAATGATTCATCCAGCAACATAACTCATATTAGAGTAGGTATAATAATAAGTAAGTAAATAGAGGTGAATTATAATTATGATTGTTAATAATATTAATAATGATTGTGTAAGGGTCTAAGGTCTTTTAAGGTTAAATCACTGAGATGCAAACACAAGAAAACACCAACAAGTTCACTTTTAGTTACAAACACATTTATTACTAATACTACAGCTACAAGTACTAAACATTATAACATTTTACAAGAGAGAGAGAGAGTTTACTAAAATTGTTTTTTTTTTGTTTTTTTTTAATTCTATGTTTCTATATTACCAATTATTACTGTTAAATGTTTGTCTTCATGTAAAGCACATTAAGTTGGGTATGAAATGTGCTATATAAGTAAAGCTGCCTTGCCTTGATTCACTTCATATCTGTTGTATTTGTGCAGGAACGGCCTTCACAGACACTGAGTGCACTGACTGCAGTAGTGACACATTTTCAGATGGGACATCTACATCTTGTCAGTCACATACAAAGTAAGTGAAACAACAGATAGTCAAAGTTATTACAACTGCAGTAAATGTAATATATCTCTAACTGTTCCTGTGATGTGTTTCCCTCCATTATTCCAGATGTGAATCATTAAATCTTCAGCTGATAAAAGCAGGAACTGCTTCAACTGATGCAGAATGTGGAGAACATAGTTCAAACACAGCAGTAATTGTGGGCGCTGTCATTGTGTTTGTTGTGTTACTTATCACCGGAGCATCTCTACTTGTATTTTTCTATCTCAGAAAAAAAAGTTCTCAAAACTCAGGTAAGATTTGTATGAATTAAATAAACATCATAGTTCTGTAAGATGATCATACTTTTTGTCACATCATAATGTTATTAAGATGATTTACTCATTGATATTTTTTTAATATAGAAGCAGGAAGAAATGATGCAGATGCTGCAGAAAGGGTATGTTCAGAATCACAAACAGGTTTATTGTTATGTAGGTTTGTACATACAAGGAATTTGACTTGATGTTGATATACATAACAATCAAAACATTGTATTAGTCTTTTTACAATGAATACAGTTTATCATGCTGTATGTTCTCTAACTGAGGTCACTCATTTATTATTTCATTTGAAAGGAATCTTTGATAGAAGAAACAACATCATCAGTGAGAACAGTTCCAGGTAAGACAGTGATGTATTCTTTGAAACATTCCTGACTTACACTCTGTGATGTCTTTACATGTCTGCATGATGCTTCTGCTTTAGATAAATGTATTTCTATCCCCAGGTTGAAATCAGTCAGCCATGATGTTCACCTGACAGCACTGTCCAGGATACTGGAGCCTGTCCTCAGAAACACTGGATGAGTCATGAGGTCACACCAGTCTATCACAGAGCTAACACATACAGAGCAGCTCAATCAATCTTTATTTATACAGTGCTAAATAATTTCTGGTAGGTACATAAGGTACTATAAGCTCTTTAAGATAAGATGGAGCCTGACCATTAAGAGCTTTGAACGTGAGGAGAAGGATTTTATATTCTATTCTAGATTTTACAGGAATCCAATGCAGTGAAGCTAAAATAGGAGTAATATGATCTCTCTTTCTAGATTTTATCAGAATGCGTGCAGTTGCATTCTGGACCAGTTGGAGAATCTTTAGAGATTTATTAGGACAGCCTGATAATAATGAATTATAATAATCCAGCCTAGAAGTAACGAATGCATGGATTAGTTTTTCAGCATCATTTTGAGATTTTTTGCAATGTTACGTAGATGAAAAAAGGCAATGATGCATGTGTTTAGTCTGCAGGAGGAATCATGCACACAGACATAAGGAGGATGTACAAACTGTGGGTCAACACAAAAAATGCCATTTCATTGTTCATGTTGTTGGTCTTTGTTAGCACATGCATGAGAAAAAATCAGGCCTGCTTGCAGTCGCTCGGTCTGATGAAAGGCACCAAGTCAAACAAAAGGACTCCAAACCCAAACAACTCCCACCATGCTCTGCTCAACTCACAGCAGCAGAGTCAAACTCTCCGCTCCCATTGGACAAGACCTGATGGAAAGGCCCGGGCATCCTCAACCTTGGTTGGTAACAAATTCTGTTTTAATAACAAGGTGAAAGAAGTCTTGTTTAAAATATTACATCAAATCTACCCTGCAAAGAAAAGACTTGAAAGATTTTAAATGGACATTGAATATTTGTGCGATTTCTGTGGACTTGAAGATGAAACCATCGCTCACTTATTCTATCAATGTACTTCCAGTAGAACCTTTTGGAAAGATGTTCAGCATTTTGTACAAGAGAAAACAGGAAGAACGATCAGTTTCCAGGAAAGAAAACAGACAAAGATTTGTGTTTCTTCTGTCAGTTGATCATGAGTTTGGGGAAATTTCACATCCATAAAAACAAATGTGCTAAATCTAAACCTTTCGACAAGAACTGCACCGCTATGCTGTCACAATTAAGGACATTAGTCTTTTTGCTGCGTTTTGTTTATTACCTTTGTCTTGTTTGTACCCCTGCACCCCCTATATGTTTGTAAGTATGTATGTGTTTGTGTCTGTATGTAAGGCTTTGTGTGTCGCACAAAAAAAAAAAAGAAGCTGTTCACAGGGCTGTGAGGAAGTGACCACTGTACATACATTAACTGTAACCAGGTCACACAGTCTGCTTTTTGTTCATAGCATAGCAGATTACTGAGTTCATTCATTTATTCATATATTCATAATCAGTATTCTGACAAGAAAGTTTTTCAAATTTCTGAAATGAAATTAATTAAAAACACTAATTAATGAACTAATGACGAAAATGAATCATATGTGTATTCTTTGAATTAATTGTATGTATATGTGTAAAAAGTGTAAGATAATATTTATTTTTATAAAAACATGTATTATTTTTGTACTGGATTTTTTGAATGATTTGAATAAAAGTTCATGATTTGATAAATATATCCTATGTTCTATCATATCCATCAATCCTACCATATGTTGTGTACATTGGGAGCTACATCCTAATATGTAGTTTGTAATGTTTACATTGCTTTAGATTGGGAGGAGTGATGCTGATGCTAGTGTAATGTGAACATGGAATTCAAAGAGAGCATAAATCTACAGAGCAAAACAAATGAATAGATTGAGAAACACTAGTCTGTGTCATACTGAGAGAACATTATAACAAGTCATAGTATTTAAATCCATGATATTCTGTGGATGGGAAGACATTCCTGATGACATTAACAACACATGCTGGAATTAGGATCCTGTTCTTCCTGCTCAGATGATCCCAACACCACAGAGTGAACTATCTGTAGACTGTGAGCCTGACCAGACTGACAGGGAGAGGTTGGTAAGGATTCACATATGGATGTAAAGTTATGCTAACTAATCATGATCATCATTTTACAGAATGACATCATATTGAAGAACTCTGAGTAGTATGAGTAGTAATTTAAGTTAAATTAAGTGTAATTTTAACAATCACAGTATACTGCTATATACTATTTAAATATTACAATTAATGTGACAGGTTTGGACCAATCAGGTTCAGGTTGTATAAAGGAGCAGGATGCTGTTTAATCACGTTACTCCATGTTCAGCTGTTTCATTATAATGGTCTTCAGTGGGAAAAGGCTCAGTAGAGATTTCTGTACTGTCATATCTTCCTCTACATAACCTGTATATTAGTTATGTTTGGATCTTGCCTCTGTGTCCATTTTAGATCCTTTAACAAGTAAACGTTTCTGTCAAGATCCACTACATGTGGCCAGTGTAGCCTAGCAGCAGTTACATTTACTTTGTTTTTTATTTGTCTTATTATCTTATCTATTTAGCTCTTGCTTCTAAATTTGAGCTGCTGGAAAACAAGTGAATTTCCCCTGTGGTGATCAATAAAGTTTCCTTCATTCAATCTAACCTGCCTGGTTTCCACAGGCACAAACACTCCTCTGGCACCGGTGAACGTCTAGGTAATGGACATTGAGATGCACATTTTCAAAGAACATGTCTATGAAATATAGGTATTTTTAATATACTTGTAGCGGCTAAACCTAAAACGTAAAGCCACTGAGGGGCTGCATTGACCGGCTAAGAGTAGTCGACGCGCTGGCTACTGCACGACTATAACTTGTGTCTAGTGAAACAAACAGCTTCTTGATTTGATGCGTATTTTATTTCTCACAGTTCATTCAGCTGTGCCACAGACAACAAGACAAACGTGACGGAGACCGGAGCGTTCGAAAAACTGTGTGCTCCTCCGTCTAGCAACACCTGACACCTGTCAGAAAGTTCCCACCTATACAGAAATGTACACCCAACACCATGAGGACACCTACTGGCCCAATTTGGTACCTTCCACACATTGACATAGAAATGGCTCATACAATACTACTACTTCAGTTCTATTATCTGCTGTTAATTGGGCTCTGCAGTGTCAGCTTGGGCATGCCTTGACACTACATCAGCATTGTGGCATTGGCTGTTATATAGTTGATGTTATCTCAAGACGTAGGCTACAACACGAAGGCAATAACAGTACTGACAAGCACTTGACAGAGTTATGAGTGGACTCATCTACAGCCCAGCAAACAAATGTTGGTTCTCTAAACCTTATGAGAACGTTTGTTTTAAGTTGTAGGAACGTTTTTTTAACGTTGCAGCACAACGTAGTATACTGGCATAAACGGCAAGTTTTTCTGACGTAACCAGAAGGTTATTTTGATGTTCCCAGAACGTTCTGGGAAGGTTATTCGAATGTTTTAAGGTTACCAGAACCTTTTTCCTCAAACGTTCCTTCTAAGTTAAAACGGCAAGTTTTCCTGACGTAACCAGAAGGTTACTTTGATGTTCTTTGAATGTTTTAAGAAGGTTACCAAAACGTTTGCCCTCAAACGTTCCCTCCAAGTTATAATGGCAACTTTTCCTGACGTTACCAGAAGGTTTTTCGGATGTTCCCTGAACGTTTTGGGACGGTTAATTAAATGTTTTAAGAATGTTACCAGAACGTTTCCCCTCAAACATTCCTTCCATGTTTAAACGGCAGGTGTTCCCAGAGGGTTCTAGTAAGGTTAACTGAACATTAAAGGAAGGATACCACAATGTTTTCAGTTTAATGTTCTCTACATGAAAATTATAAAACAAATGTGATTATGTTCGTACTCCTAGGAAATTAAAACACTTAGTGAATGTTCCTAGAATTTTTTAATAATACCATTTACATCAATACCAATACATTTCAAGTGTCACCATGACATACTCACTGAATAATCAGAAAGAGAAAAAAAAATCAGTCTACATTTATATTTGTCCAATTTATTGAAAACTACAAAAAAAACATACAGCTTAGTTTGATAGTTATGGGTAATGAAACTGAATGGACTCCAGACAGCTCAGCTACATATGATGGGGGCAGTTTTGTTTGCTTGAATAGTTACCAGATATGCCCTGGCTTCCTCCTTTAGTCCATAGGCAGAAAGATGTTCAAACTTTGGAACAGGCCATTGGCATAAAAGTGTTCTCCTTGTTTCCAAGGCGTTCCTTTCCTGTAGCTGAGGCAGGGGAGCAGCATGTGGACAGCAAGGGTCCTGCCAAAGTGGGTGGAATGCATAACTTAAATGGATCAGGATCCCAGGACCTAACACCAGAATAAGGGAGAGCGATAAGGATCAAAACTTGTTTCAAATACAGTTAAGGAATTTGCCACATAATTGACACACTGAAATAATGGATCACATGTGTTTGGAACAATGTATAAAATGATTTCTCTGTAAAATGGAGCTAATATATAGAGGGAAATAATGAGGTGGTTTATTGACTTGTTAGCACTATATTGAATGTTGATGCCTCATATACAAACACTTTGTAAATACTGTTGAGATTTAGTTTTAGAATGATATATATAATAAATATGTCAAGTCAAACTGTCTGCTGACTTTCATAAACATGTGATCTGAGAATAAGGAAGCAGAACCAGCTGATAACCACAGAGCAGATCATGATACTCTGTTCTTCTTTCTTTGGTATTTTCTTCCTCTGTTTCTTCTTCCTTCTGTCTCTGTTTAATGTCTTTCTCTCTTTCTCTCTTTTTCTGTTTGGAGCAGCCTCTGTATTCTCCCATTTTTTCCCCAAATACATTTTACACAAAAAAATGTAATGTTGTAGAACAGGGCCTTTGTGTGTGTGTGTGTGTGTGTGTGTGTGTGTGTGCGTGTCTGTCTGTCTGTCTGTGTAAGAGAGAGAGAGAGAGAGAGAGAGTCCAGTATTTGTCCTGAGCTGACTTTCATTTCCTGTCTTGTCTGCTGATCTTTGCTCTTGTTTTTAACACAGTGCACGCATTGATAACCTCATACACAGTAACATAACAGTTACACAATATTGTGTATATAGTCTTACAAAGTGCTTCATTGGATATAGGTCATGACTTATTGTTTGCATCACATGATCTGCTTCACATTTGATTGCAGCAGGTTGAAAGTACCAAAAGATATGAAGCTTAGCGAAAGTTCAGTCAGAAGACTAAAACATACAGGCATAACTGGTAATCTAGTTAATGGTCAATGTTAAAGTTGTATTAGTTGTACTGTAATTATCATTGTATATATCTTAAGCTAAATTGATATAACCTGTTCGTAATTCTGTTATCGATTTTTTAATGTCTCAATGATTGAAAAGAAAAGAGAAAAGAGAAAACATGATAAGATAAGGAAGAAATCAAGTTTAATTTAGTTTAGTTTATTAAAATTTCAATCAAATGATAATTTGTAAATATAGAACAAGAGTGATTTTGAAAAAAGAAAAGTATTTGAGCTGTGTAGTGATTATTATTATTTGTTGGCTTTGTGGGTACAAGGCCAGATCCTCATCCTCATCTTCATCCTCGTCCTTGTCATCATCCTCCTCATCACCCTAGTCTTTTTCACACTAGATGCAAGTTAGTGAAACGTGGATGCTATTGAACAGCCTTGGGACTAAGAATTAGTTTATAAGAATGTTATTTACATTAGAATAGTGAAGTTATGACCCGCCCTGCTCTACTGATCTAATCATAGAAAACAACCGATCTTATAACGTCAGGTCTGTAACTCGCTCAATGAGCCTTTTATTCATAGTCAGCAACAAAACTATAGTTTTTTAAAATTAATTTAATTAACTATTTATTATCATGCGTGACATCTGCTGCAGGACAGCACTGTGTTCACAAAGTTGCTGCTATCTCATCGATTGTATAAGCTGCTGCTGAATTAAAGTTAACTATAAATGTAAAAACTGTACTGACCCTGTTTTATATGTACTGATCATGATTTGCACAATACTTACTAAAAGTTAAAATACCGTCTGCTGTAGTACACACCCAGGTCACTGGACTTAAAAATGAAAATGAAAATAAAGAATGTTTTTCTCTAGTCTACATACGGGCATTATCAGAGTAGTGTCAGCGTTATTAACATATATGCTGTCTGACATTTCTAAAACTTAAAACACTGTCTGCTGTAGTACACAGTCTGCTCACTGTGCACTCGTTAAAAATGAAAATGAAAATAAATAATCATCAACCAATGCATTGTTTGAGGGCAGAGAGAGAGAGAGAGAGAGAGAGAGAGGGAGAGAGAGGGAGAGAGAGAGAGAGGGAGGGGGGAAAATCAGCCAATCACAGCATTCTAGCCAGTAATCCAAATCCATGTTTAATCCAAAGTCACGTCACTATCGTGCACTGTTTCTGATAAAGAGGAGACTACGCCACAGAGTAAGTAAACGCACCCCACACATGTTTAATTGGAAACAAGATTAGCGAGGTGTCTTTTAAAATTATCCACAAATACTACCCTGCCAACCATTATATTCAGAAATTTTAAAAAAGACATTAACACACACTGTTCTTTTTGCAATTTACACCCCGAAACCGTTTTACATCTGTTTTGGCACTGTCCCTTTACAACGAAATTATGGGCAGACCTCAGCAGATTTATTATTGATCATCTCTTCAAAGATTTCTTTCTACTCTGGGAAAATGTTGTGTTTGGCTTCCATAATTATCCTAAGCAGGATGAAAAATGTTATTTCTTAATAAATTTGATTTTATTTCTGGCAAAGTTTTATATCCATAAGAGTAAATTTAATAAGAAAGAACGTGTCGCGGAAATTTAAAGATAAATTCAGAAGGTTCAACTCAAGTCTCTTATCTTATAACTCCTCGCTTCAACCGAAAGTTAACCATAGGCCATTTTGCTCTACTTCTTCTTGTTCATGTTGTTCTTCTTCTTCCTCTTGTTTCCGTTTATGTTTATTGGTAAAATGTATCGGTGCATTACCGCCACCAACTGGTATGTAATGTTGATCAGAATATAATAGTATTTACAATGATTTAAACATCCTCATATCTCTTCAATCAAACGAGTTACTCTGAGATAATAAAGTACAGTTTGATAACATTCACTTATTTAGCTCTGTTTTAAAATATCTATTAAATCATATTGTGCTTTTTTTCTTTTCTTTCTGAGCTTTTGAATCACATTATTTTTCTTCCTCATACTTCTTACAGTATACCAGGTTCTACTGTTTCCTGTTATCCAGTATTCACATCTGCCTGTGTCATGCTTTCCTGATATGACTAGTCTACTATTTAATCCTGTTTGTCCAAATCTGAGTCATCTCTCCTGTTCCTTCCTCCACTTTTGAACTTCATCATCCTCTTCTCTCTTCCTCCCTTTGCTTCTTTCAGTCTTTGCTTAAGCCTGACAGTGAGATCAAATCTAGAACTGACTATTGATTAGTGAGTAATAACATCTTGAGACAGCAAATATAATGCTGTGGGGAGAAGGATTATTAATTAGTCAAATATACAGATGGATTAAGAACTTTTTATAGGAAGATTCATACAAGTAAGAATAAGAAAGGACTACTTGGGGAAATGTGTTATTAAAAATGGAAGTCCTCCAGAGAGAGTACCAAGCCCTTTTTTATTCTCTATAAAGATAAATGATGTATTTGTGTGAATAGAGAATGAGATGAGGGATTTACCTTCAGTGGAAGATGGGGCAATCTGGAAAAGAGGAAGAAAATGTGGAATTCATTATAAATATACTGCAAGATAGAACATTGGTCATATTAATTGGATTTTAAATGTTCAATTAATAAGACAAAGAAAATGTTATAAGAAATGAAAGAAATTAAGTTTAGTACTTGAATGAGAAATGAGTTTATTCATTCATTATCATCATTTACATAACATACAGGAATACATTGACGGATACCACAGTTATTTCCAGATCTACATAGATGCATCAAAGAGTTCAGTTAATAAAGTAAGAAGCATTTACTGTGTCAGAGTTTCATATTAAAGCAGGGACAAGGATCAGTTAAGAAGTTTCAGTTCACACAGGAGAAATGCTGTTAGCAGTAAAGTCACATGACCATAGAAGGAATCATTGGATCAGATTCAAGCTCAACGTTAAGTAGTTTACAGCAGAGCAGACTAGGGATGTCCCGATCCGATATTTGGATCGGATCGGCCGCCGATATTAGCAAAAAAATGCATATCAATATCGATAATAAATCACGATCCGGACTCCCGATCCAGTTTGTTTTCAAAACTCCGGCCCGTGTTTACCAGCGCACCGATGTAGGTAATCCATTCCAGTTGTTTTCAGCTTTTCCCGCCAAATCCGGTCCGCGTTTTTCAGCACACCTAGCGACCTGTCCAGCATCCCACTATTTATTTTCTACTCAGCTTTTCTGTGTGTTTTGCTTTTTTAATACAGTTTACAATATTGTTTGCACTGATGGCTTTTGAAGCCTTGGTTTACACTCGTGTTGTTCAAGAGCAGAGCACTGATGCCAATTCAGTTTGTGTGGTTAATTGACTATTTATTATTTTGTCTATTTTGTGTTTATTTAACCCTGTTAAGAATAAACACGTCAGCTTCTCATTACCAACCATTGTGGATTATTCAAACTAACCTAATTAAGTTGGCTAGTTGTTCTTAAGAGTAAAACCCTTTTCAACATGAGTATAACAACAAAATAAGTAAATATCTTTAATCTTTAATACATGCTTGGATCGGCCGGTATCGGTATCGGCCGATGCTAAAAGCTACAATATCGGTATCGGATCGGAAGTGCAAAATGCTGGATCGGGACATCCCTAGAGCAGACATTTTGTTACAAGTACAACAAACACTGTACACAATTCAAATGATAGGTGTGACAGTGATATTATTAAGGTGTTCAAGGAAATGAAATGGCAGATAAGGTTGTAAAGGAGGCTGCAAAAAGTAATAACATTGATTACATAAGCAAAACAGAAATCTATGGCATCATTAAACATGAGTAACCTTTTACACTGAGATTTGAACTTCTTCATACATATGCAGGTGTTTGTCAAACAGGTAATATAAAATATAATATAACAGACTGCAGAGAGAAAACACTGCTGCTCTGTCAGTAATAACTGTGCACATTGATTACCCTGGATTTCCACAGGGTCCGTCAGCGGCACCTTACAGCTGCGCCACAGTTTAGCTCCGTCCTCTGCCCAGCGTCAACTCACACCGGGAGCGTTACAGCAGCGGAGCGGTGCCTTGCGAGCCAGCAGTATTCCCGCGAGATCTATATAGCAAATATAGCAAACTGGTTTCTTTGCTTCCCGGACGTGAAACGAGACCCTCTGATCTATTGACTGCTCACCTGGGGCCACCGGTTATGACGTAATGTGGATGTGAGGTTGTGATCTGCGCATTGTGTTTTATTTTGAAAGGGGACGGAAGTTTTATTATGCCGATTCTGTGTCTGACTTCCTGTCTGGTGCAATCTGCTCTGTTGAGCTTGTCGCGAGTTAGAAACGTGTCCGTGAAAAATAGAAACGCTGCGGATTGATGGCGCTGCGGCGCGGAGAGCCGCTGCTGGGACGTTGCTGAGACGTTGCTGACACGCTCCCTGTGGAAATACTCTCATTGATTATAGTGGTACCTATCAGCTCCGGTGACCGCGGCGCAGCTGTAACGTGCCGCTGACGGACCCAGTGGAAATTGGGCTTTAAAGCTGCTGATCCAGCTGTGATCAGATGCAGCTGTGATCAGATGCAGCTGTCATCAGAAATATGATATTGCTTCACTTCATGTGACACTTCAGAGTTCAGAGGATCATGTTTGATATTCGTAGCATTAAATAATGCTGTTAGACAAAAGCCAAATATGAAGCTACAAAAGCTCTTCAGTGAAGCTAAAGTTTAAACATTAGTGTTGTTTAACAGTCTGGTTTATCTGCTGCTGCTTTACATTAACAGTAATGTTCATGTAACTTGATAGTTTGTATAGTTTGACTGCTGACACATTCACTGTGTTGTTTGTCCACAATTACTGTCATCAACATCATTTAAGTTAATGTTCTGCTTTTTATATTTTTCAGAGTGAGTGAAGGAATAAAGACAGAGGAGACAGAAGTGAGGAAGAACTGCAGGATGTATCATCAATGGTCGAAGGAAAACAAGGAGAAAATAAACAACTGATTCAAGAAAGAAGAGAGTGCAACTGATTCTACATTTAAAGAAAAAGGAGAAAGAGAAACACACAGAGGCAGATGGCCTCTGATGGAGACATGAACATATTCAAAGCAGAAGGCAGAAAAAACTGGTACAGTCTGACTCACACCTGTATGTAGATGAATTAATGTTCTAGTAAATATTTTAAAAAGCACAATGTGTTATCCAAATATGAACAAAAGTCAATGTACAAGATTAAAATCTGCTATAAAAGGACTTACAGATCTTTTACAGATCAGTACTGACACTACATAACTACTCTATTAACATGATGTTTCCTTAAACTGACAGATGGTTTCAGTTATTAGAGAACACAAAATGCTGATTCATCAATCATCTGACTGATTCATCTATAAATCAAACTGTCTTAATTTAACTTTTAGTTTGAGTCAATTCATTTTCAGTTCAGGATGATTTGTACTAAGGTGAACTAGAACTTTTAATACAATGAATATGTTTAACTGCTGTCTGTTAACTAAATGTTAATGTACATGTTCTCTTCTTTGTTTCCAGGTATCCTCTATTTGAATTAGGATTGTAGGTTTCATCTCATTCTGGATATCACTTACAGTCTGTGGAGTTGATGAAAACTGCTAACATGTCATATGAAAAGTATTGGAGAAGAAAACCTTTGAACACTTTAACGTTTCTGGTAAGAACATTTGTGTCAGAAACAACAATCTTCTTTTCTCTTACCATCAGTTTGTACATTACATTACTCATCTATGTCATTCAGACATAGAAAAATGAATTTTAGTGGGAAAAAGATTAAAGGTTAGAGGTTAAAAGAAAATTGTGCAATTCAAAGTGTTTTGTTGTGTACTGGAGAAGTAATGTCAATGTCTTGAATTACACAAAGTCTCTGTTAATGTTCATTGTGTCTCTGTTTACAGATAATCATGATGAATGTCTTCAGTGTTCTTAGCTTCACATGTCATCCTGCTGAGTACTTAATTGGGAAAGAATGTTGTCCTAAGTGTCCTCCTGGTAAGATAAAACTAAATTAAGTTTTTACTTCTTCAATTCTTTTTGTTACACTGTTTAGAGATTCAAGTACTTGGAATTATAAATTGGTGAATTACAAAGTACAAGAACCAGTAAGATAGAAAAACCTGACTTGATGGTTTTAATTTGATCTGAGAGAGAGAGAATGTTATTTCACATATAGTGCTCAAAGCATTTTAAAAATTGAATTTGATTAGCAATCCAATTAATAGACACAATATATCACTCAAAATAAGAAAAATGATTTGTTTTGTTTTTTTACAGGAAGTCTAGTGGAAACAGATTGTACAGAGTACAGAACTACATCCTGTCTGTCCTGTATTGATGGAAGCTTCATGCATGTACCAACAGCACGTAGAGAGTGCTTCTTCTGTATAAACTGTGATTCAGGTAAACTTGTGTTTTCTATCATTAGTAACAGATACACATATAGAGACAGTTCCATAGTCTGATATTAAATATGATCCTTGACTTGAGATCAGAGTTATGTTTCTCTCTGCAGTTAAAGCTCCACAAACTACCATAGTTTCAACTGATTAAAATGGTATATGTACATTAATGTAAGCAGCAAGGACCCGTCAGGTGAAAATACTAGGAGTTTTTTTTCTCACTGTAAATACCCACAACATGTCCTGCCCTATCAGGATTTTACATCAGTGAATGACTGGGTAACATTATGTAGTAAAGGGTAATAATAATGTTACTATAGAGCCACCTTCTGGAGTGATGTTAAACTAACCAGGGGACTAACCTGTCTCTATGTGTCAGCTCTGTGATAGACTGCTAACATGTGTAGGATGTACTCATCTATCACCCAGTGTCAGCTGCAACCCTTTAAATGAATAAGCTGTATACAGTGCCTTGCAAAAGTATTCATACCCCTTGAACTTTTCCACATTCTGTCACGTTACAACCACAAACTTAAATGTATTTTATTGGGATTTTATGTGATAGACCAACACAAAGTAGCGCATAATTGTGAAGTGGAAGGACAATGATACGTGGTGGTCAAGATTTTCTACAAATAAAAATCTGAAAAGTGTGGCGTGCATATGTATTCAGCCCCCTTTACTCTGATACCCCTAAATAAAATCCAGTACAACCAACTGCCTCCAGAAGTCACCTAATTAGTAAATAGAGTCCACCTGTGTGTACTATAATCTCAGTATAGATACAGCTGTTCTTTGAAGGCTTCAGAGGTGTGTTAGAGAACATTAGTGAACAAACAGCATCATGAAGACTAAGGAACACACCAGACAGGTCAGAGATAAAATTGTGGAGAAGTTTAAAGCTGGGTTAGGTTATAAAACATATCCCAAGCTTTGAACATCTCACAGAGCACTGTTCAATCCATCATCCGAAAATGGAAAGCGTATGGCACAACCGCAAACCTACCAAGACATGGCCGCCCACCTAAACTGACAGGCTGGACAAGGAGAGCATTAGTCAGAGAAGCAGCCAAGAGGCCCATGGTAACTCTGGAGGAGCTGCAGAGATCCACAGCTCAGGTGGGAGAATCTGTCCACAGAACAACTATTAGTCGTGTACTCCACAAATCTGGCTTTAATGGAAGAGTGGCAAGAAGAAAGTCATTGTTGAAAGAAAGCAATAAGAAGTCCTGTTTGCAGTTTCCCACAAGCCATGTAGGGGACACGGCAAACATGTGGAAGAAGGTGTCTGGTCAGATGAGACCAAAATTGAACTTTTTGGCCTACATGCAAAACGCTATGTGTGGCGGAAACCTAACACTGCACATCAACCTGAACACACCATCCCAACCATGAAACATGGTGGCGGCAGCATCATGTTGTGGGGATGCTTTTCTTCAGCAGGGACAGGGAAGCTGGTCAGAGTTGATGGGAAGATGGATGGAGCTAAATACAAGCCAATCCTGGAGGAAAGCCTGTTAGAGGCTGCAAAAGACTTGAGTCTGGGACGGAAGTTCACCTTCCAGCAGGACAACGACCCTAAACATACCGCCAGAGCTACAATAGAATGGTTCAGATCAAAGCATATTCATGTGTTAGAATGGCCCAATCAAAGTCCAGACCTAAATCCTATTGAGAATCTGTGGCAAGACTTGGAAATTGCTGTTCACAGACACTCTCCATCCAATCTCACTGAACTTGAGCTATTTTCCAAAGAAGAATAGACAAAAATTGCAGACTGTAGATGTGCAAAGCTGGTAGAGACATACCCCAAAAGAGTCGCAGCTGTAACTGCAGTGAAAGGTGGTTCGACAAAGTATTGACTCAGGGGGGCTGAATACATATGCACGTCACACTTTTCAGATTTTTATTTGTAGAAAATCTTGACCACCACGTATCATTGTCCTTCCACTTCACAATTATGCGCTACTTTGTGTTGGTCTATCACATAAAATCCCAATAAAATACATTTAAGTTTGTGGTTGTAACGTGACAAAATGTGGAAAAGTTCAAGGGGTATGAATACTTTTGCAAGGCATTGTAGCTGATGGATGGATGAATAAACAGAATTGTCCAACATCAGAAGATATGATGTCATGGTTCTGATATTCAGTATATATTGAGCAGAGAAATAACAAAATGTAAACAATGTATGTGAGTGATGCAGAACTTTATAGTCTGGTAGTGTAACTTTGTACTAAATATGATGATGGAACATCAATTAGAATTATTTAAGGCAGTTTTTATTTATATAGCGCATTTCATACACAGTGGCAACTCAATGTGCTTTACATAAAAACAATGACTGATTTCCAAACACAGTGTCTCATGAATTTATTAATGAATAAAATCAGGTCACATTTCCTTTGGATGACATCATTTCATCATTTTGTTTTTCTCTACTAGATGTATTAGTTACTTCATGTGTAATCTTGATGTGTTCACAGGTTCTGGTTTGAGGATAAAGACATCATGCACAACATTATCAAATACAGTTTGTGAACCTCTGGATGGATTCTATTGTACAGACTCTGATAAAGACAACAAACACAACTGTATAGCAGCACAGAAACACAAAAGCTGTGAACCAGGACAATATATCAGCCACAAAGGTTGGTTTTCCTAAGTTTGAAATGATAACACCAAACATTCTTTAAAGAGCAACTTAACACAAGAGTAGAAATGTGTGCACTTTAATAGTTTTATGATTATATGGAGGAATGATGAGTTATTATTGTGTACAACTGAAACATGAAATGATTCATCCAGCAACATAACTCATATTAGAGTAGGTATAATAATAAGTAAGTAAAAAGAGGTGAATTATAATTATAGTTGTTAATAATGATTGTGTGAGGGTCTAGGGTCTTTTAAGGTTAAATGACTGAGATGCAAACACAAGAAAACACCAACAAGTTCACTTTTAGTTACAAACACATTTATTACTAATACTACATCTACAAGTACTAAACATTATAACATTTTACTAACAAGACACGAGAGAAAGAAAACTGATACACAAGGTAAGGTGTATCCTGACCTATCACCCCTGAATATGATGACTCCATTAATCAAAGTATTTACAATTTAACAACAATATTATTCCTAATTTTGTATTTTAATAGTATCTTAAACTTTCTGTGAGTGAAACAAGCAGAATGATTGTAAACCAGATGTTAGTGTTATTAAACATGATGGAATTATGTTAGTGGAACATTTCTCAGCTTAAAGGCAGTGAAATAAAAGCACATGATAACACACAGTGATATACACATATATCAATATACAATATTAAGAGAGAGTGTGTGTGTGTGTGTGTGTGTGTGTGTGTGTGTGTGTGTGTGTGTGTGTGTGTGTGTGTGTGTGTGTGTGTGTGTGTGTGTGTGTGTGTAACATGTTTGGTGTGGATTGATCTGGTGTTTCAGTGTGTATGTATGTCACTGGGACATGGCATGTTGACATGTTGACATGTTGACATGTTGTGCAGTAAGTTCTTGATGTTGATGACTTACAAGTTGTCTAAGGCTCTTATGCTGCTTTGTCCAGTGATCAGTTCTTGTTACTGTTCTTTAATGATGCTCGTCAAATAATTGAAATCTAAACAGTCAACAGTTTGTTGAAAGTGTTTTTTTAGATTCACTTCATATCTGTTGTATTTGTGCAGGAACGGCCTTCACAGACACTGAGTGCACTCACTGCAGTAATGACACATTTTCAGATGGGACATCTACATCTTGTCAGTCACATACAAAGTAAGTGAAACAACAGATAGTCAAAGTTATTACAACTGCAGTAAACGTAATATATCTCTAACTGTTCCTGTGATGTGTTTCCCTCCATTATTCCAGATGTGATTCACCAAATCTTCAGCTGATAAAAGCAGGAACTGCTTCAACTGATGCACAATGTGGAGAACATAGTTCAAACACAGCAGTAATTCTGGTCCCTGTCATTGGGGCAGTTGTTGTGACACTTCGAGTAATAGCACTTGGGATATTTCGATTTTGGTATGAAAAAAAAAAAAGTTCTCAAAACTCAGGTAAGATTTGTATGAATTAAATAATCATCATAGTTCTGTAAGATGATCATAGTTTTTGTCACATCATAATGTTATTAAGATGATTTCTCATTGATATTGTTTTAATATAGAAGAAAGAAGAAATGATGAAGATGCTGCAGAAAGGGTATGTTCAGAATCACAAACAGGTTTTTTGTCATGTATGTTTGTCCATAAAATGAATTTGCAGACAATCAAAACATTGTATTATTTTTTTTAACAATGAATACAGTTTATCATGCTGTATGTACTCTAACTGAGGTCACTCATATTTCATTTAAAAGGAACCTCTGAGAAAACAGGGCTATCAGCAGTGTGAACAGTTCCAGGTAAGACAGTGATGTATTCTTTGAAATGTTCCTGACTTACACTCTGTGATGTCTTTACAAGTCTGCATGATGCTTCTGCTTTAGATAAATGTATTTCTATCCCCAGGTTGAAATCAGTCAGCCATGATGTTCACCTGACAGCACTGTCCAGGATACTGGAGCCTGTCCTCAGACACACTGGATGCTAACCTGTCACCAGTCAATCACATACAGAGCAGCTCAATCAATCTTTATTTATACAGTGCTAAATCACAACAAAAGTCATCTCAAGGCACTTTACATATAGAGCAAGTCTAAACCAGACCCAACCGTCCTCCATGAGCAGCACTTGGTAACAATGGCGAGGAAAAACTCCCCTTAAATGGGAAGAAACCTCAGGCAGAACCAGGCTCATGAGTCATGAGGTCACACCAGTCTATCACAGAGAAACTGCATGTGTTTAGTCTGCAGGAGGAATGGTAAATGTGTATGTTTGTATGTATATAGTGCTTTTCTAGTGTTTTCGAAAGCGCTTAACACTACATACCTCATTCACCTATTCACACACTGATGGCAGGACACCACACAGGGTGGTCATTAGGAGGTTGACAGCAACAGGAGCAGATTGGGGTTAAGTATCTTGCCCAAGGACACATGGACATGTGGACTGGAGGAGCCGGGAATAGAACCGCCACTCTTCCAATTGGTGGAAGACTGCTCTACCTCCTGCACGCAGACATGAGGAGGATGTACAAACTGTGGGATTGTTGTATATGTTGTTGGGCCTCGCAGGCAAAAGCAGACCTGACTGCAAACACTAAGTCAAAGTACTCCAAACGGACTTCAACTCCCATCATGCTCTGCTCAACTTCGTGCGCCTAAGCTGTTCACAGAGCTGCGAGGAAGAGATCAGTACATACATTAACTGTAACCAAGTCACACAATTTTCTTTGTGTTCCACTGAGCACATTACAGGATCTAAAGACAACATCTACTGTACATCATTAGATCATCTTCATTTATTGTTGTTCAGTATTCTGACTGTGTGGGGAAGAAAGCTTCTCCCTCATCCTCTCTGTCTTTACTGCCTGAAATTATCATTTCTATGAAATTAATTATAAAGACAGTAATTAATGAACTGATAAAGAAAATGAATAAAAATACATTTGATGACTTAATGTTTCAATTCATTTTTTTCATTTGTGTATTCATTGAATTCTTTGTATTCATTTCAAGTGTTATAAGTGATACACTGAACCTTAGAGAAAGGAATATGTTAAAAGAACAATATGTATGATAAGCTAGTGTAATGTGAACATGGAATTCAAAGAGCATAAATATACAGCAAAAAATTAATAGTGGGGGAAATAAGTATTGAACGCATCAACATTTTTTTCAGTAAATATATTTCCAGTGAGGTATATACCAGACTTTGGTGTTAACTCAAGAAATCCACATATATAAAAAAAATAGAAACAAAAAAGCCCATAAATAAAGTTATGTGTAATAAAGTGGAATGATAGGAAAAAAAAATATTGAACACACTAAGAAAGAAAGCAGTAGGCTACACAAAGGCAAGGAAAGTAACCAGCTGAAATCCATAAGTAGTTAGAAAGTAATTCTACCTCCGATCTGTGCACATTAATATCAGCTGGGTTACTACATAATGATGATCTATAAAAAGGTTTTTTGTCACAAAGGTGTCACACAAGAAACATGATGGGTAAAAGCAAAGAGTACTCCCAAGACCCTTGCAACCTGATTGTTGCGAAACATTTCAATGGAACTGGTTACAGACGTATTTCAAAATTCCGGAATCTTCCAGCAAGCACCATTGTGGCCATTATCTGGAAGTGAGAGGAACATCACTCCACCCTCAACCAGCCACGCACAGGAGCTCCTCACAAGATTTCCGATCAGGGAATCAGAAGGATAGTCAGAAGAGTAGATCAAAGACTTGTAGACACGGGTCCAACTGTTACAGAGAAAACTAATGGTAATGCACTCCACCGCCAAGGCCTCTATGTTTGTTTTGGACACGCCTATGAAATTCTGCTTGTCAGACGAAACCAAAATGAACTTTTTGGCTTACATACTACACACTATGTTTGGAGGAGAAATGGCACTGCACATCACCTGAAAAACACTATAAAAAAGTAAAGTTTGTAGGTGGAAGCATCATGGTGTGGGGCTGTTTCTCATCTCATGGCATTGGCAGACTTCATAGAATTGAAAGAACGATAAATGGAGACATGTACCGGCTGCAATATCTACCAGGATGATGAGGATGAGACGTGGGTGGACCTAGGACAACGATAAAAAAACAGAGCAAAGGAAACTCTCAATTGGTTTAAGACCAGATTTTGTTTTGAAGAAGTGTCTTGAAGCTGTCATTACAAAGGCTTCTCTAAAGTATAATATGTACATATCTATATCGACAAATGCTATACTTTAACATTACTTTTGTAACTTAATCTAAACTTTATCCACTGCCATTCAGTTACGAACAAATAGCAGTAATAATAGCCTGACAGTAGGATGGAAAGGTGGCTCTGACTTATATACACATCATATAAGTTGGCTCACAATCACAGCTAATAGACTATAATGTGCCTTTGTTAGTAGACATACACTTGCAGATTTGTGTATATGCGCTTATAAGATGATTGCGGGTTTTTAAAAGGGTGTAACAGTGACAACAGGAACACTCAAAACTACTTGGAAAGTGAGGCGTCTCAGTGCCACCTCTCTGCACTGCATACACACACAGCTGGAATGATTGCAGCTTTGTTTCTCAACGCCCTGTGTGCGGTGATGGAGCAACAGCGCCCTCCTCTGGTGACAGCTGAGAGGAAAAAGCTTACAGCACCTGGTATTCCCAGGCGGTCTCCCATCCAAGTACTAACCATACATAAGCGAACTAAGCAGCTGCTTAGGGCCCCGTGACCACTAGGGGGCCCCAAGAGCAGAGCAATTGACTTAAGAAAGAAAAAAGTAATTAATGTTTTATTTCCATGTGTTTTATTTCCATGGGTGATGATTCATATATTATCAAATGTGCATTTTTGTACAAAAAAACAACAACAATATTATGTTAGCAGAGAGGCAGTAGGAAACTACTTCCTACTGCCTCTCTGCTCGAAATGTCAGAGCTGCGCTAGTAACGTGTGCAGTGCACACTGAGCATCCAGGAGCTAGGGGCAGGTGAATAATGTTGTAAAAAAGGATCTACCCTTCTGGGGCAGAAAAAAAAAAAGGAAGAGGAGGAAAACAACAAGATAAAGGTATGTCTTGGTAATGTAACATTTGGTGTAAAGGAGAGTTTGAAAAGTGTCCTCAAATTAGGAAAGTCCCTAATTATTGTTGATATTTTGTTCCAACTACGTTAGCCTAATAGCAATTTAGCTAGCTAACGTTTTTATGTTTGTGTAATAATTTGAATAAGTTGATTCTCAGTTTTATTCTGGGTCGATTTTTGGCATCAAAACAACGTTTTTGATTACAACGTTTGATAGCATATGACAAGGGACATGTTTTTCATCTCAGGTCCATCTCTATCCTTTGCTACATCCTCTGTGCCCACTGTCCTCTCTGCAACCTCAGCTGTGCCTGGTAAGTTAACAATAAAACAGCCTTTAATTGCTCAGTGCACTGCAGAATATTTTTTAAATATAAGATATAATCATATGACAAGGGACATGTTTTTAGACAAATGCGTTTTATTTCAAAACCTCTCAAGCAATGTTCAGTTGTTCCACTGGCAGTTTGTTTTCCTATTAACTATAGCTGTACTTTTTTATTTAGAAAATAAGATGCATAATTTTCAAGTGTAATATGACTATAACATAGCTAGCTTTTTATGTTGTTGTTTTTCATCTCAGGTCCATCTCTATCCTCTGCTCCACCCACTGTCCCTTCTGTGTCTTTTGCAACCTCAGCTGTACCTGGTAAGTTAACAATAAAACAGCCTTTATAATTGTTCAGTGTACTGCAGAATATTCTGAGATGAATAATTTTATCCAAAATATTAATTTAATTTCCCTATAGGTCCTTCATCTTTGGTCATCGAGACTGATGTTTCATCTACTTCTTCAGCGTCCAGTTTGCAGCCTGTACCTCTACCGCCAGTAGACCCAGCTGAGTGTCCCTCTTTCCTGTCAGACTACTTTATATTTTATTTATAAACCATTTGTGTCTCCTTGTTTCAGGTGCCTCTGTTGATTTACATCATTATTTAAGTATTTGTCTGATGTTCTTTAAATTAATTTTATTTACTGTCTGTTTTTGTACATTTGCTGTTGCAGTTTATTTAAAACAAAACATAATAAAGCAGATTGTGTTTACAGGAAACTATTGGTTTATTTTGTGACTTTTAGTTGGCCTAGATGAAATTCAGTATCCCACTTAGTACTATATCACTTTGAATATTAAGTGTAAATCAACCCCAGGCTGCTCTTGCAGCTGAATTTTCTACCATTTCAGATTAAAAACCATAGATGGGTAAAACATGCCAGGCTGCTCTTTGAGGTTTTTTGTATTGATTCTCTGTGTGGCCAGTAGGGGGAGTTGCTGGCTTTGCCAAATATTAATTGAAAGATATTTCTGTAAATTTGCAAATCTGGTGTCTGCTTCCATGGCATTAATCACTGTGGATTACAATCTAACTACAACAAAAAGTTATCACATTTAGTGTATTCGTAATTACAGAGTAGAATAAGTAGAATATGTTTATAGTAGGTGTGTGAATGATCAATAATCATTATTATTGGCAGTAATAGAGGGCCCCAAAATCAAATTTTGCTTAGGGCCCCATGGAGGCTTGGGCCGGCCCTGCTGCTTAAATTCCGAGATCGGGCGTGTTCAGGGTGGTATGGCCGTAAGCGAAGAAACAGCCAGCAGAAAGCCCATTTAAAGCTACGCCAGGGCCCGTTATACCCGTCCTTGTCACTGAAGGAAATTAAATGGAACATTTCACACATTCTATTCGCTCTACACATAATACACGTCACATATAGCGGATACCACCATACCATCAGCCACATATACCTAATCTTTACACTTTATTCCACATCATTCCTACCTACAGTGCCTTCAAATACTCATTGATATCTCACATATTTACCGTATACTACCTATTTGCCCATATTATAATTATTTCTAAGCCACAAAATCCTCCATTCATTCTGTGTCATAATCAGTATTGTAATCAGCTTCTCCTCAATCTCTCTGTCTTTACCTTCAGGCTGCAGAGGATTTTCCTGTACACTAAGGTGACCAGATTTCTGAAATGAAAATCGGGGACATTTTCAATGTGGCGGTGAAAAATCATTAAATATTATGATTATGAAATAAAAAATGGGGACAAGTACTTTTTCATGTATTTTAACCAGCTTTTATTACACAAAAGGACCAGGTTAATAAATCAAAATATCAGCACCCACAAATATCATGTATCAGTAGCGCACAGCAGTGTCAAAAACACAAATATTAAATATATATATATACATGAGAAAAAACATCTCTTCCAAAGTTAAGTGTCATGTGCAAAGACAGCTACCAGACCAGTAGCTAGTAAATATCATCAAGATGTAATTAATAATAATTACCAAGTCAAAACATATGAGTATATTAATATTATACATGACTCAGTGCATCAGCTAATCAGATGGTCTGCATTTATAACTACTATAGTCATTAGTTACTCACACAGCCCGACACAAAATACAGCAGTTAGCCTATCACACACAACTATCAACCATTGATTTATTATTAATTTATTTATTATTTTTAACAGAGCCTCAGGTCCCTATGCCTACAGGAAAATCATATGTTACCAAAGCAGTCTTCCACCTTCCCCTCTTCCAAAACAGAGCCACATACAATGTCATCACCTGGTAATCTCATGCTAACGTTAACGTTACAGCTTCACTAATGACAGATATGAAAACATTGTCATAATGTTAACATTCACTGACTTTTATAAAGTTACGTTAGGTCTGCAGTTCAGATAAACAAATTCATACTTACTTTAACGTTACATCACTTCTCACACACACACACACACACACACACACACACACACACACACACACACACACACACACACACACACACACACACACACACACACACACAGCCAAGTCTACTGCCAATTCACACAAAATAAATAAGTTCATACACAACATACCATTTATCGCGGCCGCTGGTCTTCTTTTCTATCCTTTTTCCCGCCTCTAGATTGTTGTTGTTGACGCTGCTGCGTCTGGTCGTACGTCCTGATAACGTCTGTACGTCATATGACGTCTTCTCTGGCGATGCGTTAAATGGCTACCGTAATAACTGGTGTTTGAGTCTGCGCACATTTTTCCCCCATTCAGTGTCAAAATCGGGGACATTTTCGGGGACAGCTTTGACCGGGGACAGGTCACCCAAAACAGTGAATGTCCCCGGAAATTGGGGACGTCTGGTCACCCTACCCTATGGCGCAAAAAACAAAACCTGGATAAACAGAAAATAGGAAGAAAAAACCTGGCGTAAGGAATGTTGTATGAGTAGTTTAATATTGTTTCTCCATCTCCTGATGGCAGTCATTCTCTCGCTTCATGGCCGTGGGCCCCGAACGAAAAAGAAAATGGATTGCATTTTTACTTATTTAAAGTGTGACATATTATGCTTGCAAGAAACGAAATGGGACGATAACATTGTTAATTATGTTACCAGACAATGGAAAGGCAGTGTGCATTGTGCAGATGGGAATGCTTTGGCACGTGGAGTGGCTATCTTAATTAAAGAAAATGTGTTTGAAAAAGTGGAGTGTGTATATAAGGATCCAGAGGGCAGATTTCTGGTTGTGGATGTAAAAGAAACCTGTAAAATTTACAGAGTAATAAATGTATATGCACCGAATGAAGAAAAAGAAAGGAAACTTTTTTTCAAACAAATTGAAAAATTGTATACGCAAAATTCGGTCATAATAGGTGATTTTAACGTGGCGTTGGGTAAAAATGATATTTCAGTCAACAACGTTTTTAAGAGAGATGGCAGCAGACAGATTCGATTTAAATCAATGAATGAAAATAATCTTGTTGATTTATGGAGGTTATTACATTCTAATAAAAAGGAGTTTTCTCGTAAACAGGTGGTGGAAGGAAAACTGAAACAGTCAAGAATCGACTTGCGTTTAGCCACACCAGCTATAGTTTCTCAAACAGCAAATATAACTTATTCACCAAATAGTTTCAGTGACCATTCATTTCTGGAGGTAAGGTTGAGGCGTCCAAGAGGGCCCAGAAATGGAGGACTATGGTGTTTCAACTGCGGCCTGCTAGAAGAAGAAAGGTTTAAAACGAAAGTCAACAAAATACTCAAAGCTATGTCAGAAGAAATGCCATTTGCAGATGATTTATTGCAGTGGTGGGAGGAAGCCAAACAGAGACTCAAGAGTATGTATAAACTATAGTAAGCAGAAAAGGTGGTTAGAAACTAAAGAAGAGAATGAAATAAGAGGGGATAAGGGAAGAAGTGGAAAAGATGGAAGAGCAACCTAACCATGACATTAGTAAATATGTGAACTTAAAAAGCCAACTAGATCAAATGGAGATAAAGAAATGTAGAGGGGCCATAGTCAGAAGCAGAGCTAGACATATTTTGGAGGGAGAAAAATGCACTGCATATTTTTTAGGACTGGAAAGAAAGAAACAGGCAAAAACATTTATTACTGAATTAAATAATGATAAACAGAAACAGAAGAAATCTTGGACACAGTACAAAAGTATTATCAAAATCTGTTCACTAGTGAAAAGATACAAGAAACTGAAATGCAAGAAACCATAGAAAGTTTAGGGAAAAAAATATCATTAGAAGATAGAGAATGGTGTGATTCTTCAATAGACATCAAAGAAATAGAATCAGCTATTGATCAATTGAAAAAGAATAAAAGTCCTGGATTAGATGGTTTTTCAGGAGAATTTGACCAAGCTTTCAAAAGCGGTTTGGTTCCACTCCTTTTCAAGGTGTATAGCAACATGGTAATTACAGGTAGCGCTCCTGACACCCTGACACTTGGTCTGATAACTATTTTGTATAAGAATAGAGGGGACAAAACCCGGCTGGAAAATTACAGGCCCATTACCGACTACAAAATCCTCACAAAAATACTGGCAAACCGGCTGAAAACAGTCATAGCATCCATAGTCAACTGGTCTCAAGCTTTCAGCATTCCTGGGCGAGACATCACAGACACTATCTTATCTGTCAAAGAAGTTATTAATCAAATGACCAAACAGGGGGGAATTTATTTAGGAGTGGATTTGGAAAAGGCTTTTGACAGAGTAGAACATAACTTCTTATGGGCAGTGTTAAGGAAAGTTCGGATTCGGCAATACATTCATAAACTGGATCAAATTGCTTTACGACAATGCAACCAGTTGTGTTAAATGTAATGGCCATATAACAGGCAGATTTCCAATTCAAAGATCAGTTAGGCAGGGCTGTCCCCTCTCCTCTCTATTGTACAGCCTGATAGCTTAATTAACCAGGACAGACAGATAAAAGGAGTAGCATCTCCTTCAGGAACAGAAAACGGAATTTTGCAGTACGCAGATGACACACATATTACATTACAGGATGAGGAAAGTATGGACAGAGCATTAATACAACTCTCAACATACAGTAAAGCATCAGGAGCCAAAATTAACGCAAATAAATCAGAAATTATGTATTGTGGAGGGGCTGTGAGTACACCGGGCAAATGGCAGTTTAGAGAGGCAAAAGATGATGTCAAGGTCTTGGGAGTGCACCTGGGACAGGATCAGGGAGCTGCAAGAGACAAAACTTGGCAAGAACTGCTTAGGAAAATGAATAGCAGGCTGGCATTGTGGAAGATGAGGGGGCTCACACTGAGAGGGAGGGTGATTGTCGTCAACTCCCTTGTGCTCTCAACGCTGATTCACACTTGAACAGTTCATGATATGCCCGGACAGATACTAACGAGTATCAATAACAGTATTACGGCATTCCTTTGGGGTAGTAAGAAGAACTTAATAGCACATAAAACGATAATCAACAGTTATGGGAATGGAGGGCTGAAATTAGTCGATATCACCACAAAAAAACTTACATTAAGAATAAAGTTAATCAAGAAATATCTACAGGATTCTCTGAATTATGCATGGAAAGATTACTTTCACAAATCTCTCTTATCTATAGGTCACTGCAGGGAATACAATTTATGTCAAAATCTTTCAAGAAAACAATACACTCACCTTGTTCCGTTTGAACAGGAAATCTTTGAGGCTTGGGGGTTGGCACGACCACTCCTCAAGGTGCAGATTGAAAGTAGAGCCCAGCTGATGCGGGTCCCCATCTTTCACAACCCAGAGCTCACACACTCAGGCAGCGTCCTGTCACGTAGCTCCCTGACAGCAGCGGGTTTTAATACGTTAAATGAGATTATGGAAAATGGGAAAATAAGTAAGGGGAAAATCTTAGTGGGGGTTAAATCAAAAAGGTTAAAGATAAGTAGGAAAGAGATTGAACGACTTTGCAATGAAATAGCTGCTGCACTGCTTCCTGAATGGAGGAAGGCCTTTTTCAAGGTGCAGGATGGGCCTCTGGGTTTCCTCCTGTGCCTCCCAGATAAGTCAACCTCACTAACGTCAGTATCTACAAAAACCTGGTATCAGTTACTCCTGTCAAAGCTGGTGAGGAGGCCGTCTGCTGAGGCAGCATGGCAAACGGCTTTTCCCAGCCGAGACCCAACATCAATCTGGAAAACCCTACAAATTCCGTATATGTCACACCCATCATTTGATTTGGATTTTAAATTGAGGCACAGGAGGATATTCACTGGTGTTGTCCTGCACCAAATCCACAAAGAACTATTTAGTAGGACGTGTGTAATTTGTAACACCGGAGAAGAGGATTTATTTCATTTGTTTGTTGATTGTGTATGTTTATTTGATTTTTTGGATTTTGTTAAATTCTGTGACTCTGACGGAAATTGGACATGGACACTTTAATTTGGAATCAAAACAAACACATTGTCACAGAACCGGACTGTTATTAACACCATACTAACACTTGCAAGGAAAGCTATCTGGGATCGCAGAAATGTCGCATCACATGAAAAACGAACAATAGATGTCAAACAATTATGGATTTCTTATATCAAAGCACACTGGCAAACAATGTACACAATGGACTCTGATTGTTTTACTGATACATTCTGTAAAAACACAACCATCTGCCAAGTCCCTGTTACTGATCACCTCTTTTTCGTTATTTAGTTTTAGTTTGGTTGTTATTTATTTACTTATTTTTATTTTTTCTATTTTGGTTTGTTACTGGATTGTCAGTGGAATGTATGACTCTGAAGGAAACTCTTAACATGTTCTTTTTGCATTTGTATATGTTTGTAAATATGTAATCAGGAATTATTTTTTGATAATGAAAAAACAAAACAAAAAAAAGAACACGCCCGATCTCGTCTGATCTCGGAAGCTAAGCAGGGTCGGGCCTGGTTAGTACTTGGATGGGAGACCGCCTGGGAATACCAGGTGTCATGAGCCCACTAACAGCCACATATTATAGTTTTAGATCTTTCTGTATCATTGTATTGACATTTTGAGTTAGATTTTTATATTGTATTTTGTTTTGCTTTTTGATTGTTTTTTTCTTTCTTTTTTTTCTTTCTCCCATCAATGTTAATTCTGTAACTAAATGTAATGTCAAATGAAATATCAGCGGCAAATATTAGACCTGGCTATAAATATTTTCAAAAGGAATATCAGTAACATGTCATTTAGATGTGGTTGGCTTTCCTTTAAGAGGATTGAGTCATAAAACGATTTGTGCTTGCTTTGTTTCTTTAATAAAGGAGCTTTGACTTAGTTTTTGTGTACATATTAATTAATAAACCCTGTGATTGCAAAAGTAGTTTGGTCACCAGTGGAGTTTTTGTTTCTGTGTTGATATGCTGACTAATCATTTGCTAATTTGGCAGAATTACTAATTTGCTAGATGCAATTTGTTTGTAAATTCATAATGAATGAATTCACAGGTTAATACGGCCAATGAAAATACTTTTTCAGTATGTTTGCTATCTTGCCAAATCCACAAAAACATTGGGAAAAGACATCCCAAGTGAGTCAGTGATAATACAAAGAAAAAAAGATCCTTGAGAAAATAAGGACTCCTCTGGGTTGCAACGTACCAAACATTGTTCCAATCCAGATTATTTATGCACATCTTTAGCATATTAAACTTTCACACTTTTCTGCATTTAAGGTCTCCCTCCTTTTTTCCTTTGTATTATTAATACATAACATATTTGTTCTTTTGAATTCTTCAAAAGTTCTCAGCAGTCAATTTGTTACAGATCAACTCAACTTTTATGTATTACCTAAGAAGCTCAGTTTAACAATCTACTACAAAGATAAAATTGACACTGTTACGGTGTGTTCAGGTAACAAATCAGGTCAAAGGCACTTGTAATTTAAAGTATACTTTATTTTATCACAAATGCAAATCTTGTATACAGTTCATCTTACACCACAAAATAAAACCATTTAGAAGACTTACAAATTAGTTGGTTTTAAAAGATGACTTATGTGTTGCTTAAAGGGTTTAAAGAGTGTTAAATCAGCAGATTAGGTTTTCCCTTCCACCTCTTAAACACCCTTTCAACCTACCAAACTTTAAATTGCACATTAAGTCACACAAAACCGACTGCGGGCTACATATTGTCATCACTGTTTTTGTTTTATTAAAAACGTTGCTGAATATGCACTCATGCCCGTGACTGCTCTTCAATATCCTGTATGGTCTCCGGCAGGCACCTGTTACGTGTCTCTGGTAGTGTTCTTGCTACAATAGCCCCCAGTAAAGCTGCAGAGCACAGGACAAGCTGCGGGAGGTGCTTCCACACCTCATCCAGAAGAAGGATCAGAGGAGCCACTGCTACACCAAATCGAGCCATGAAGGAGTTGAAGCCCATACCATTCTGCCTAAAACACATTTATAGACAAAGGAAACTGTGTGACTTCAGCTGCTACTCTGTTAACAAGAAAGATAACAGTATGTACAACAATAACAGTATGATATAGTACATGCATTTTAGGTTACAAATCCATGAAAAGTTTTTAGGCTGACAGAAGAATGATTCATAGAAAAACATGCACAGTTACCTCACTACAGTGGGATATAGCTCTGAGCTATAGAGTATAACAGTTGCAAACGATGCAGAGGCAAAACCTTTGCCAATAACTGCTACCACTGTTCTTACAACCGACATATCTGAGAGAAGATATTTGAGAGGACAAAAAAATAAATGTATTGTTAGAGTTTGTATAATCTTAAACAACAAAATGACCAAAGGCTTAGATGTAAGTCTGGAAATAAATGAATATCCACCTTTAGGTACGATAATGTTGATTCCGAGACAGAGTCCAGATAACAGTAGAGCTCCCACCTCGGTACATCTCCTGCCTATCTTATCCAGTAAGAAGTAAACTGATACTTTGGCTGGGAGCTCGATTACAGCGTAGGTAAACTGAGTGAGGTAGATATTGAGCCCAAAACCTGTGATGTTGAAGCTGATACCATAAAATGATGTTGCCACACAGAACCTTAAGAAAGAGAAATTGCAAACCTTTTTTTAAATGACTCTAATCCAAAAAAATGAACGCAAACATTTTGCAACTTAAAATCGTAAAACATACAGACCAAAGTGTGCCAGTACGCAGGGCCAGTTTCCTCATTTTTGGTGTTCGTATCAGATCGAGGTAGGAGTATACCCGATCTCTTTTCTCTGTCACAATCGTGGACAATGTCTGAAAGAATGCCAGGCAACATTATTTTCTAAAACATTTGACATAAAAAAAAAAAGAAGAAAAGAATAATTTACAGGCACAAGATTATGTCATTGACTCTTATTTGCTGACTTCAACATCTGGAATATCCTAACCTCTGTATTAAGGTTGTCAGTTAACCCCTCTGTTCGATTTATCTTGGCACATTTTTTCAAATAGGTCTGAGCTTGTTCCAGCTTTCCGTTGGCAATGAGCCACCTGGCTGACTCTGGCATCCACCTGATGTTAAAGGCAAAGATGTTTTTTGTACTTGGGTTACATCACCAACAAATGGGGTTGATTTTGTGCATAACAACAAAACAACGAAGAATACAAAAGAAAAACAGAGTTGTTGTCGACACTGAATTCTGCAAGATCCCAAAAGTTTAATGAGGCAACATTTCTATCATCAAAATATGTATTTTTGTCTGTATTTCTGTGTTTATCTGTATTTATCACCTGCTTTCCCATCAATGCTTGTAGAGAAATAACAAAATTAGCATTCAAACTATCTCTTTTTCTTATATGTCATCATCATCTTCTTTATCCGGGGTCGGGTCACGGGGGCAGCAGCCTAAGCAGGGAAACCCAGACTTCCCTCTCCCCAGCCACTTCGTCCCGCTCTTCCCGGGGGATCCCGAGGCGTTCCCAGGCCAGACGAGAGACATAGTCTCTCCAGCGTGTCCTGGGTCTTCCCCGGGGTCTCCTACCCTTTTCTTATATATTAATCTTAAATCTTGGTACTCAAAGTACAAACCCTCAAGATAAAGACTTATTGCAAGTGCTTCTGTTGGACTAAACGTTTTGATATTTTTAGTCTTACCTCCAGGTGATGATAGCCAAGATTAGAGGTGAGGTGACACTAAGAATCAGCCACCGCCAATCAGTCACGAAGTAAGCAATAGCTGCAAATCCTGTATTCCCAAATGTCCAGGATAAGTTGTCAATCACTCCCACCAACTTCCTGTGCTCGATGTCTACCCACTCCACGCCTGTAAAAAACAAGGAGCTTGTCACTTTGCAAGGATCAGAGAAAAGCTTTACTACAACGCTTTTTAGAATTTATAGGCCTGCATTTGGTAAGCCTGAATTCTGAAATCAACACGATAGAATTTACACTTTAACCCAGAAATTCAAATATATATAATTACTAAGGACTGATGAGATAATCACAATGCCAGTGATACAAAACCCAGTGAAGAACCTCAGCACTATGAACATCACGTAGGATGAAGAAAAAGCACTCGCAACAGCAAACAGCATTCCTGACACATATGACACCAGCAGCATGATCCTTCGGCCAAACCTACAGAAAGTCAGGAAATTTCCAAATGTCATTTATCGATGGGTTGAAACACTTGGTAATTAAATATTTAGGTTGACAGCCAAGCTGCAATACCTGTCACTCAGACTGCCAAAGGACATGGCTCCGAACATCACTCCAACAAAGAAGATGGTAGTAGTTACTTTGTTTTTCCCTCTTTCATCACACACCAGGTCCCACTTGTACAAAAACAAAAAAAAAGAAAGAAAAAAGGATCAGAAAAGTTCAAAATGTGCTCATGATGGTGAAGAAGTGCTTTTAAGTTTGTTTAATATTGTACAAATGAAAGAAATTTAAGTCACCTCTGAGGTCAGAGTAGACTTGAAAGTGCTGTTATCGTACACCCATCCATTCTGGCAGGACACTGTAGGTAGGTCAGTTATGTCGGAGGAGTTGGACAGCAGTTGATACTGAGGCTCTGCAAACATCATACAGGAGCTCAGAGTCCCATCCTCCTGGACTGGGATGCTAACAGCGAGCCTCTCCGGCAGGGATAACTTGCTAAAAATACCTCCATCATCCAGAGAGCTGATGTCGCAGTGGTGAGAGGGAACAGCTGCTATGAAGTTGTTTAACATGAAGTGGCACGGCAAAGCGAAGCGGCCAATGAAGCTGATTACAATGATCATCTTCTGAAATCTTCCAAATCCATTTATATCAGAGAGAATATTCTCAAACTTCATGGTGGCCCAATATGTGTAAAATATCTTCCTTTAAAACTGGAAAAAAAATCTTCATATGACAGCTACACTACAAGTAGACGGACAACTCGCCACCAGACAAGACACCAGACAAGACACCAGACAAGGCAACCTTTGGCACTTGACTATCCCAAGGGCTTCATGATTACAGCCGAAATAAGTGAATATTTTACCTCACTTAACCACTAAAATAACTCTTGTCTATGTCACTGTGAACTGTGCATTCATGGTAACAATTAGAGCAGGATTGTCAGTATGTGGCTAAATCAGTCATCATTTTATTTTATTTCCATTTACTTCCTAAATATTGTTTCTTTATTGCATTATATGGCATATAAAAGTAGCCACAAATCTGTACTTTGGATGCAAAATTCAGCATTGTTACAATCAAGAACATTTTTTCAGGAGAGGAAAGGAATTTATCCCAAACACAAAACACACACAATGTTAGTTTGAAAGTAAGCAGCTAACTTTGTGCATATTGTTAAATGCAGTTGCTTAATGGTCAACAATGACCCAAAACAGACAGTGTTTACTCAGGGGTTAAAGAGTCAGTTTGAATCTCCAAACACAACTCTCACTGGCATACCATAAGAAAAACTTTGACTTTTTGAACAAAGCTTTGTCATGTGTAACAGTGGAAGACTTGTTCTGTGTAACTCGCCCCTACACACCTAAATACATAAATGTGAAAAGAGTCAGGCCAAAAGAATTATGTGTAGGTCATTCACTGCCTTAAACAGCAAATATGTCAACATTCGTATCATTACACATATTTAGGTATTATGAACACCATGTCTTCGAGCTATGAAGAGTTAAAATAATGTCACCATTAAAATTCAGTGTATTTATGCAGCCACACATTCTCACAGAGATACAGTACTTCACTGTAAATGATTTCCTATGCTAAAATGGAACTGGTTCTAACTGTCAGAGTGACTTTCACTAATTAAATCCAGGCCAGGTGCTGTCCTTAAAGGTCAGTTTTCATGTTTTGAAACATGGTAATGCTAGGTAAGAAAGTGAAGCAGCAGTATGTTTATGTTTATTTGTACATTAATTGAAACATATGCATATATAGGCATGAAAGGGTTAATGAGAAGGTATGAGTACCTGTAGCCTCAGGCGGCTCCAATGAACTCTGCTGTTTCATTCTGTGGCTACTGTCCTCACAGCGCACTGCTGAAAAGTCAAGACAGCTTTTTTAAATGAGATAATGCATAATGACACACCACTGGTTAACAGAGTCAATATATATTGATAATGGGGTTTCTGAAAAATGTTTATAAAGGCTATGACACACAGACTAAATTGTAATATAGTGGACCCAATGCATGAAAAGGTTAGACTTTACATGCATAATCACATTGTGAAGTCTAGTTGCTAATGAAAACAGTCATATGTTAAAAACAAAAATCTAAGTAATAATTTTCTATATCATGGTAAGGATGGGTAATGATAGAGAGAAATGTTAATACTCATTATTATGAATGTGTTTTCATATTAAGTGTTGTCCTTTGCACACTTGGCAGAATGGAGGATTGTGTGCTTTAGTAAATAATTATTATTTGGGCAAATAGGTAGTGTGGTGTAATTAAGAAAATTACCCAAGACTGTTAAATTCAAAATTCCTTTATTTTGAAGGTGTGTGTTTTATTTTGTATTTCTGATTTCCTGTGGGTGGGGTTTTTTCCTGTTGTGCTGCAGTTGTGGCCATTTTGAAGAAGCACATGTAGTAGTTAATGCCATCTCTATTATCCACCCATCTTCTGTTCGTTCATGGAGTATTGCCAGTGAGTATATTTCATTTAATAACTTAAGACCTAATTTAGGGACAATATTATTATTTGTTTTGTGCTGAATTTATTTATTGCATTTTGTTATGTGTTTGTTATTTCAGTTTTACCTTTTCTTCATTAAAAGTACCTGCCAAGTACAACACATCATCTGTTCATTGGAGGAAAACTTTTTGAAGGAACGAGTTTAGCTTGCTGTTTCATGTTAGATGAGAACAGTATAGGTAGTTTACGGTAAATATGTGAGATATCAATGAGTATTTGAAGGCACTGTAGGTAGGAATGATGTGGAATAAAGTGCCAAGATTAGGTATATGTGGCTGATGGTATGGTGGCATCCGCTGCATGTGACGTGTATTATGTCTACAGTGAATAGAATGTGTGAAATGTTCCATTTAATTTCCTTCAGTGACAAGGACGGGTATAACGGGCCCAGGCGTAGCTTTAAATGGGCTTTCTGCTGGCTGTGTAGAAGTACCGCATCTCGGAGGCGAGCTTTCTGTGAACGCGCGTTTCCTTCGCTGTTTAAACGGGGGCGGGGCTATGGGGATGCAGCTCGCTTAAACAGTAATGTCCGAACTGGGTTTCAAACTAACTGAGTTCCGTACCTAACAGCGACGGATATGGTTACTATTGTAGAGTGACTATTGTGTTTTGTTACAGTTGAATACCTGTAGAGGGCGCACCTGGATTGGAGTATCCTTTGATTATGCAGTCTGTGTGTATGGGCAGTAAGACATGCTAGAATGGTACTAACCAGTTGGTCATGTACGATGCCGTGATGGGTCCTGCAAATAAAGTCAGTTCAATGAAGTATATGTTGCACTTCTATTAATTGATATCCGACGATATCACATATGGCGACGAGGATAAAAGCCTGAAGTGAAACGGCGAGTTAAGACTGCGGGCGCAGTGCTGGCTGAGTTAGCAAGTGACCTGAAGCTAGGCTAGTGCTAACAGTCCGACCGTGAACTACAGACATTGTGCCTACGGCGTGAAGAAAGCTGGGCACTCTCTGTAAGGAAAAACCATGGCTGCCACGGTGGGGTCGGTGTCACCTTTTGATTGCAAGTCACAGACTTGGGAAGGGTACTGTGAGATTTTAGACCATTTGTTTGTGGCAAATTACATCGACAATGAATAAAAGAAACGAGCTGTGCTGCTGAGTGGAGTAGGCGCGCAGACATATGCACTGATGAGAAACCTGCTCAGCCCCGACAAACCCTTAGATAAGTCTTACAGTGACCTGGTAAGGCTGTTGAGAAATAATTTTCACCCTAAACCTAGTGAAATAATGCAAAGATGGAAGTTTAATACACAAAACGTGACTATTTGGCAGAGCTAAGGAAGCTAGCGCAGGACTGTAATTATGGGGAATCTATGACGGTGATGCTGAGAGACTGTCTTGTGTGCGGCATAAATGACGACAGGATTCAGCTGAGGCTGCTGCTGTCAGAGGATGGTTTGACTTTTGACAAAGCCCTCAAGTTTGCGCAGGCCATGGAGGCGGCAAACAGAGACATTGTGGATTTACATGGCATGAAGGAGCAGGGCAAATGGAGCCGTGCGGCGGGCTCTGTCAACAAAGTGAACGACACGCGTTCAAAGCGTCAGCAGGACATGAACAAGTGCTGCAGATGTGGAGGTGACAACCATCTGGCTAAGGACTGCAGGTTTGGTAATGAAAAGTGCCACGGTTGTGGTAAAGTGGGACAATAAAGAGGGCCTGCAGGATGACAATAGGGGGAAAGGAAAAGGCTAAGCACTTTAAAGGGGATAAAGGCAGGCAAGGAAAAAGGGCTAATATCATGCAAGAGGAAGGGAGTGATAGTGATAGTGAGGATGTTTCCACTACATATCACATTAAGGATAGGGCAATGACCATGTACAACATAAATGAAAAGATAATCATCCCCAGAGAAGAGCCCCTTAAAAAAAGTATTAAAAGTAAACGGGAAAAATGTAACCTATGAGGTAGATACTGGCTGTGGGTACACCATTATATCGAAGGGAGCATTACACAAACTATTCAGTGAGGGTGACAAACCAAGACTAGCCAAGTGCAGGATAAAACTGAGAACATACGGTGGCCATAAAGTGCCCGTATTAGGAGCGACAAAGGTCAAAGTTGAACACGAAGGCATTGCTAAGATGTTAGCAGTGGTGGTTGTCAAAGGTTCAGGGACAAGTCTACTGGGACGAGGTTGGCTTAAAGCTCTCAAAGTGGACTGGCAACCTGTACACAAGATAGAGGAGAGAGAAAACAATCTACAGGAAGTACTTTTAAGGCATTAAGCAGTGTTCAAAGCAGAGCTAGGGATGTTAAAAGGCTTCACTGCAAAAATACATATAGCTAGTGATGCCACACTCTGTTTCTACAAGCCAAGGTCAGTGCCTTTTGCAATGAAATAGAAAGTCGAGCGAGAGATAGCGAGGCTCTTACATGAGAAAATCATAGAGCCAGTGAAGTTCTCAGAATGGGCTGCACCCATTGTACCAGTCTTAAAACCAGATTCCAGAGCAAGAATTTGTGGTGACTATAAACTCACTGTAAACAAAGTGTCAAAGCTGTCCAAAAATGGAGGACATGATAGCCTGTTTAACTGGAGGAGAGACATATACCAAGTTAGACATGAGCCATGCATATCAGCAAATAGTACTGGATGAGGAATCACGAAAATATGTCACAGTGAACACACATAAGGGACTGTTTACATACACAAGGTTACCTTTTGGGGTGAGCTCCAGTCCAGCCATCTTTCAGCGTACTATGGAGGGTGTGCTGCAGGGAATGGCAAATGTGGCAGTGTATTTGGACGACATCATTCTGACAGGAAAAGATGGTAAAGATCACCTGCAAACACTGGATCAACTACTACAGCGACTGGAAAATGCAGGACTTCGCTTAAAAAGGAGCAAGTGTGAGTTTATGGAGAAAGAAGTGACATTCTTAGGACATCGAGTGGACAAGACAGGGTTGCATCCGTTGCCAGCAAAAGTGAAAGCAGTTCAGGAGGCTCCCACTCCCACATCAGTAACGGAGCTAAAAGCTTATTTGGGACTGTTGAACCAAATCTGTCGACATTACTGGCACCTATGCACAAACTGTTGAGGAAGGATGAACTGTGGTCTTGGGAACTCGAGCAAAATAAAGCTTTCAAGCAGTCAAAAGACCTTTTGCAATCGAGCAGTGTGTTAGTGCACTACAAACAAAAGAACTGATACTGTGATGTGAAGCTTCTCCATATGGAGTTGGAGCAGTGCTGGCTCATTGCATGTCAGATGGAGCAGAGAAACCTATAGGGTTTGCATCACTCACACTTTCAGCGGCAGAAAAGAATTACTCCCAGCTCGATAAAGAGGGACTAGCTGTCATTTTTGGAGTACAGTACTTTCACAAGTATCTATATGGAAGGAAATGTGTGATTTATACAGATCACAAGCTATTGCTAGGCTTATTCCATGAGATGAAAGCGGTGCCACAGATGGCTTCCCAGAGGATAATGAGATGGGCTGTACTGTTAAGAGCATATGAGTATGTTATCATGTATAGAGCAGGTAAAAACAATGGTAACGCTGACGCTCTTAGCTGTCTCCCACTACCTGATACACCAAGGGTTCCAGCACTAGAGGAACATGTGTTAATGTTGGATCAGGAGCATCCACCACTGATGATTTCAGAGCAACTAAACAAATGGACAGATAAGGATCCTATACTCTCACGAGTACTTGAGTATGTGCTGAGAGGATGGCCAAAGAATCAGGACAGAGACTTTGTACATTATCGACAAAGACAACATGAGCTGAGTGTACAGGATGGCTGTGTGTTGTGGGGAGCCCGCATAGTGATACCGGAGAGGGGACGAGCTCCTATGATGGAACAGTTACACCAGTCACAGCCGCTTGAAAGGCCTGGCACGAAGTTACATGTGGTGGCCACACATGGACAATGACATAGAGAATAAGGTAAAGTTATGCTCCACATACCAAGAACACAGAAAGGCACCTGCTTGTGCACCACTCCACCCCTGGGAGTGGCCTGAGAAGCCGTGGAGGAGGCTCCACATAGATTATGCAGGTCCCTTTATGGATAAAATGTTCTTAGTCATTGTGGATGCGCACTCAAAGTGGTTAGATGTGTATCCAGTAGCATCAGCTACATCAGCAAACACACTAAATTGCTTGAGAAACAGTTTCAACAACCATGGTATTCCAGAAATGATTGTGTCTGACAATGCACAGTGTTTTGTCAGTGAACAAACCAAAGAGTTCATGACACGGAATGGAATCACACATGTCACCTCAGCACCGTACCACCCTTCATCTAACGGCTTAGCAGAAAGGGCTGTACAGACTTTTAAAGAACTCATGAAAAAGAGCAGCGGTGATACACTGGAGACAAGGTTAAATAGGGCTCTGTTTAGCTATCGCATCACTCCACAGTCAACTACTGGACTTTCACCTGCTGAGATGATGATGAGTCGGAAGTTGAGGTGTACATTGAATCTCATACATCCTGACTTAAAAAAAAGGTGAAGTCAAAACAAGCAAGCCAAAAAACCCACCATGACAAACATGCAAAAGAGCGCAACTTTGCAAAAGGAGACTCTATACCAAAAACTATGGATGTGGACCTAAATGGATACCAGGACTGATACAGGAGATCACGGGACCAGTTTCTTATACAGTGCTGCTGGGAAATGGTAAAGTTGTCAGGAGACACGTGGATCAACTGTTCAGCAGACAGGGGCAAGATCTGCCGATTCTGGTACCAGATATGACACCTGAGGAGCATGTGGTACCACCAACAGTAACCAACATAGGACCACAGGACACAAACACTACACCGGTGGATGACAAAGCTTCCCCTACTGTGAAGCAAAACAAGGAGGACAGTACACCTGGTGGTTCGCCCACTAAGGAGCTGTTCAGATCTTAAAGACACAAGAGACCACCAGCCCATTTCAAAGACTTTGTTGTTAAGTGAAAAGGCATGTTTAAGATGCAGAGACAAGATTATGTTTTCTTTAAGTTGAGTACGGTAGTAATGTTAAACACACATTTGTCATATTTTGGGCTGAGAATATAAAAAAAGAAAACAAGATATATTGGTTATCTGATTTATACATGCATATTGTTGGGGCATGCTGTATTTTATTCTCTTACAAGATTAGAAGAAAAGTCACAAGAGGATGTTTGTTGCTGGGTTTAGGCATAAAGTGATTTATTATAGTTATGTAGTGTTGGATTACATACAAAGTGTGGTGTAGTTTGAATTTAAGAGGGGAGGGGATGTTGTAGAGTGACTATTGTGTTTTGTTACAGTTGAATACCTGTAGAGTGCGCACCTGAATTGGGAGTATCCTTTGATTATGCAGTCTGTGTGTATGGGCAGTAAGACATGCTAGAATGGTACTAACCAGTTGGTGATGTACGATGCCGTGATGGGTCCTGCAAATAAAGTCAGTTCAACAAAGTATATGTTGCACTTCTATTAATTGATATCCGACGATATCACAGTTACATAACAAAACATAACAACAATAGACATTTATGAAAGTTGGCTATAATCTGTGTCAGATGGATTCATCATACTAGAGCAAAAACCCCACACTTATTCAGCCACCTAACTTCATGTTGTCTACCACGTATGCACTAACATCTGACACGCAGGTTCCATTTTGATCTCCAAACAGCTGGTTACTTATGGTTTCTCTTATAAGAGTATCAGTTCATTTCTCGACTCTACGAACATGTACATGTAAATCTACATTACAGCCCATATGACACACATTATGTGACAGGGAAATACTTTTAAAATGTGACGATCAAACTAAATTGCTTGATAATGACAATATGTAGCACACTGGACATTTTAGAGGATAAGATTAGTTGCAGAAGTCTTATTGTATTAGTTTGTGTCATTACCATGGTGCCCCACCATTACTTTTCTGGTTATTATTTAAAACGCTTCATGTCACTTTTAAACAAGAGAAAACTCACCTGATTTTACCTTGGTTATTGAGCTTTATTCATTTTCTCCAGTAGATGGGGCGAGTGTTGTGCCCTTAAATAGGGAAAATAGTGAGGGAAGAGGGATGAATAAACACACACTCTGCTCTTGCCTTCACTCGTCTGTATTGAATCTTAATTATATACAGTACAACCAAATTCACACATTTTCCCAGTATGAATACACTCAGTCTCAGGACCACAGTTTCCATGACTAAGTTATCCTCTATGGTTTTCTAAATAATGTAAATTATATTTTTAACCAGCATAGACTGCAACTTACATGAAATACATTTACCTTTTTAACTTATGTATTTTAGCTAACACATAAACTGACTTGTTACAGTAATAAAATACCATTTTTAAGCATCTTACAGAAAATACCTCGGTGACAAACTCAAATATAGAAAATGGCGGAACAACAGTCAGGCGCTAAAGCGAGACAGTAACAGTAGCTAGCTTACACGGTGACGAAGTTAGCCAGAAACTCTTTGACAACATAAAAGTACAAAATTCACCTCTTTCTCTCACAATGAACAACCATGACAAAATAACAATTATTAACAACGTTTGTCACTAAATTTATAGTGCTTTGTGTACGGTAATTACCTTAAACAGGGAAAATAGTGAGGGAAGAGGGATGAATAAACACACACTCTGCTCTTGCCTTCACTCGTCTGTATTGAATGAGGAAGAGTAGCGCGATTCCCCCTACTGAAGCCCTGAGGCATTACCAATAGATCGACGCATAATCAACCCAGACAAAGAACACACACAATGAAATAACAATGAAATAATGTGTTAAGAAAGTCGAACACAATGCATAACGCTGAAAAGGAATCAAATTATGTTTCTGGAAAATCAAATTATTTTAAAATTCTTAACTACCACATACTCCCCCTCAAAATAGATGTTGTCCCCAACATCCTGACATTTGACCTTTAGTGCATATAAGGGGTTAAACTACATACCATCTATAAACATTCACTGCAACATTACATACTATTACTGTTGCTACAACTTGCCTTATGCTCTACAAATGTCGTTTTACAGGCTGCAACTCTTTTCATACATTCTTCCATATGGGTTAATACCGAGAGTCCATTTACTTACACACAGCTAATATAGTCCATTGCTGGCTTGTAACAGAGTCCTGCTATTGCAGCATGTCCAAAGCAACTACACTCTCCTTTGATAAAGGTCCATGAGAGTGATATGATTGACTGCAATCATGTGATGTACTTTAGATGTGTGTGGTGAGCTGTTATCACAGTCTATATGTGTACCAATTGTTCAACAGTCCCTTTGAATGTAAATCCTATGTTGGACAGTCCATTTGCTTTGTCTAGAGTGTAATGTTTATTCATTTACTCAGTTTAGTGATCTGTGGTGTGTGTGATCACAATGTTTCTACCGCCCATGTCCATAGAGTTGCTGGTAGTAGTATGGCTGCACAATGTGTGTCCATGGCACCTTAAGGTTTGTATGATGTGGTAGTGCTCTCAGATTGTAGCAAGCTGGTGAGCCAAGTCGATCATATGTGAAAACCTTAGGTCGCCTGTGCTGTCGTCTAGGCCGCTGGGACCTCTGCTCAATGGTCCTGTGCTCGCTTGGGACAGGTGAATGGACAGCCTCCTCCACAGGTGGGTGCTCAACATAACTGTCCTCTTGGTCTGGTAAGTGCTCAGGTTGGTTTATCACTCCATGTTCTATTTCTGACTCAGGTGACGCATTTTCCTCCAACTGTATTTGTTCAGCAGGTTTATCCGTCCTCTCAGGATTCAATGTCTGAGGTTGACATGGCTGAAATGGCACTGGATAGTATTCATCGTCCTCTTCTTCCTCTGACTGCTCCACTTCCTCAGTTGTCTCTACAGTTCTTTTCTTTGCTCGTGGCTGGACAGGCGTTTCGAGTGGCAGATGGTCACACGGTAGGAGAAGATTGCGGTGTAATATCCTTGATCGTCCTTTTTCCTTCTCAGGTCTGAGTTCGTAGACAGGGATGTTTTCACTGACTTGACGGACAACTGTATGGACCGCATCCTCCCAGTGGTTTCTCAGCTTGCCCGGACCACCACGAGGTGTCATATTCCTGATTAAAACACGATCACCGGGCTGTAATACTGAGCTTTTCACCTTACTGTCATAATGCCTTTTGCTCCTCGTGGCCGCTTTGTGAGCATTCTCTCTTGTGATCTGGTATGCTTCTTCCATGCCCTGTTTCCACTTTTCCATGTAGTGATGATGATTACTGTCACCTTGTTCTGGGGTCAAGTTGAACAACATATCAACTGGCAAGCGTGGAGAGCGCCCATGTAACAAGTAAAAGGGAGAGAAACCAGTCACTTCACTACGAGTACAATTGTATGCATAGGTCAGTTTGTTCAGTGAGTCTTTCCAGTTGGTTTTTTGTCTTTCTGTGAGTGTCTTTAACATTTGGAGCAGTGTTCGATTAAACCGCTCTACCTGTCCATTCCCTTGGGGGTGGTAGGGAGTAGTTCTCGACCCAGCAACTCCACAGTAGTTTTTCAGTTGCGCAAACAGCTGATTTTCAAATTCACCACCCTGATCATGGTGTATTCTGCTTGGGAAGCCAAATCTTAGAGCATAGTCATTAAAGATTTTCTCTGCAGCTGTTTTGCCTGATTTGGAAGTCGTGGCGTACGCCTGGGCGAAGCGTGTAAAATGGTCAATGATGACGAGAATATATTCATAACCACCCTTTCACCTGTCAAGGTGGAGAAAATCCACAGAGACAAGCTCAAACGGGTGAGTCGTGACAATGTTAGTCAGTGGTGCTCTTGTCTCACGGCACGGCTTCTTGTGTTTAAGACACACACATCTTCTCATGACATAATCCTCTATCTCCCGTTGCATATAGGGCCAGTAAAACCGGTCCCGTATCAGTGACGTCGTCCTATCCACACCTTGATGGCCCATTTTATCGTGGAGTTCCCTCAACACTGTACTTTTGTGTTTTTCTGGTAGGACCAGCTGTTTTCTGCTAGCTGTTTTTCTGTACAAGACTCCAGTCTCACTAATCTCTAATTTGTCCCATTCTCTCAGAAGACAAATGATCTGTGAGCTAAGTTGTTTCAGTTGTGGACCTGATGGCTTTTGCTCTGATAGTTTACACTGAATCATAGGTCCAATAGTCGGATCACTCCTCTGATCCTGTTTGATCTGTCCTGTTGTCAGGTGAATGATGGGTGTGTCTGTAGTTATGGTTGCACACTTGGCTGAGATACCCATGGACCAAGACACACTGGATTCATCCTGATTTTCCACTGCCTGTGAAGTTGCTCCAATCACATCGTATGACATTTCCTCTGAGCACCCTTTCATGAACATCTCCATATCTATAGGCATCCTAGACAGACTATCTGCGTCAATATTTTCCTTACCAGGGCGATATTTGATCATGAAATGGAAATCTGCCAATTCCGCTACCCATCGGCACCCTGTTGCATTCAATTTGGCAGTAGACAGTACATAGGTAAGTGGATTATTGTCGCTATAGACTGTGAAGAATGGCGCATAGTAGAGGTAATCACGAAACTTTTCTGTGATCGCCCACTTGAGGGCTAGAAACTCTAACTTGCCTGAATGCAAATGATAATTCTTCTCAGCTACAGTCAAAGTACGAGAGCCATAAGCGATCACACGGAGTTTTCCATTCTGCTTTTGGTACAATACTGCACCTAGTCCCTGGTTTGACGCATCAGTATGGAGAATAAATGGCTGCGAGAATTCTGGGAAGCCTAGAACAGGAGGCTGAGCTAGACAGTCTATCAACTGCTCTAATACTGACTGATGCATGTCGGTCCACTGAATAGGTGTACTCGATGGAACTCTACTGTTTTGTTTTGTTTGCCATTTTCTCCTTTTGTTTTGCAGGGTTTCAGTTTCCACAGGTCCTTTAAGCAGGTCATACAGAGGGCTGGCGATCCTTGAGAAATTCTTGATATACTGTCTGTAATAACTCAACAGTCCCAACACTGCTCTTAACTCACCAACAGTACCTGGCTGTTTGTTTTTCAGAGCTATCACTGCAGCAGTGTCGGCGGGGTCTATCCTGTTTCCCTCTGCAGACACAATCCTGCCAAGGTACCGTACTTCAGCTTTAAAGAGGTCACACTTCCTGGGTTTTAGTTTTATTCCATGCTCCCTCAGCCGTCGCAGGACCTTCCTGACATCGTTAACATGATCCTCAAATGTCCTGCTAAACACTAGGACATCGTCCAGATAAGGCACACATATTTTATCCCTTAATCCCTCTAAGCACTCTTCCATGCAGCGCTGGAATGCTGCAGGCGCGTTCATGAGTCCAAATGGGATTCGGGCCCATTCATATAGGCCCCCGGGGTCACGAAGGCTGTTAAATGTTTACTGTCCTTGCCCATGAACCCCTGGTGATATGCCTTACCCTGGTCCAGCAGTGAAAACAGGGTGTTTCCACCAAGATTGTCCATAATGTCCTGTACTCTGGGGATGGGGTGGCGATCTGGGTGAGTTTTCTTGTTGAGCTCCCTGTAGTCGATACATAAGCGCAGAGTACCATCTTTTTTTCTCACACAGACTACTGGGGAGGAATAGGACGAAGTGGATTTTTCCACCCACCCCTGCGCTATCAGATCCTGTAAGTAGTCTTTCGTCTCCTGGTACAAGGGCTTTGGGACAGACAGATATGTCCGTGACACTGGTTCATTATCTTTTAGTGAAATGTTCATCTGCAGATTTTCCACACAGCCTATGTCATCATCAGACCTAGAGAATGACTGTGATTCTTCTCTTAACATCTGCCTTACAACTTGTCTTTGGTGTTCAGTCACGTGTGTCAGGTCAACAGGAGGATCCCATTGCTCATCGGTGGGTGTGTCCTGACTGGAACTCTTAGCCTGGACTTTGTGGACTGAGGCAGTAGGTAGGCGGTCTGACTTGAATATGTTGGCAGGATAAACTGATCTAACAGACTGCACTGTTCCAATAACAGTCCTTCCTGACAATGCGATGTCATGGCCGGTATGATTTTGTACACTGACAATGATTTTTGGGGTCATGCCTGCCTTCACTTATACAAGAGTGTCGCAACACTCAAGTCCTTCAGGCCACTGTGGGTTCTCATGAGGCTCAAAAATAAGAGTCTTATCCTCCTTGAAGGGGGGAGCCTGCACCCGAAATTCAATCTTGAGGGCGCTGCGTTTAGGCACACTGACTCTCTCATTTGCTGTTCTCACATTGTGCTCACATGGCTGCCCTACGCTCACTGCCTTAATAAAGGCTTTGGCTCTATCCTTCCTGAGTTGAGGGAAAGCTATCCTTACTGTTTTCAAGAGCTTTTCTTTGTCCCTGTGCTTTGTCCGATCCAGCACACTGTTCACCACTAGGTACTCAATGACGTTAAAGCCAATGATGGGACAAGGTTGTTGATTACCTTTTAGCACTAACATGGGTATCAGTAACTCTTTATCATTAGCAGTAAGTTTAAAGCTCACCTCAAGCCAACCAATGTACGGCATTTCCGTTCCATTGGCTGCTTCAATGTGCAACGGGTCAAGTGGGTCAACTAACTGTGCTACATCTCTTAGTTTTACATCAGGTAAGTGGCTCTCTTTCCAGACCTCATCTATAGCACAAATTTGCGAGCCTGTGTCCCAAAGTGCCTGGATTCTCTGTTTGTGCAGAAAACACCTGATAACACATTTCTTTCCTACCAACTCCCTTACAGTAGGTGTTTTAACTGGGTCGCTAATTTTTTTACACTTGGACTTATATGTCTGTGTTTCCTGTTTCTTAATGCCTGAACATGTGTATGGCTTACAGTGTCTTTTGTGAGCCTGCCAGTGGGTCTCTTGGCATTATTTTGAACAGTACAGTGTTGTTTTACAAACAGAACAACAATTTAGTTCCTTATTTTCTTTCTCTTTTCCACAGCTAGCACAACCGTGGGACTTATCTGTATTGCAGGTTGCCCCATGTCCCGTGGGAGCAACCCCTCTTAGTTTAAAGGGCTCTCTCTAGCTGGTTTTATCAGTCTCTGTGCCTTACATCCTGCACGAAAATGCTCACTACTTCCGCACCTAAAGCAGTGCTGACAGTATTCCTCACCTGACTGGATACAAGCAAAACACCTAGGGCGTGGGCGTGGTGCTGAGTAATATTGCTGTGGTGCAAATCTTTGCTGGAACTGTGCTGTTTCCCTCACATGTCCAGGTCCAAGTGCTGGTTGGTACTCCTGTACCGTTGCTGGTGACTGCTGGTGGTAAAACTGCATACAATTTTGTTCAGCCTGAAATGAGGAGGGTTGTGGGGTTGCAGGTGCTGACTTTTGAATGGTTTCTCTAATTTGGGAAACCTCAGCTCTCAGGTCTTTCAGTAGCACCATGTCAGAACGTATTTCTTTAATTTCTGAGAGGAGATCGGGGGGTAGAATGGCTGTACTTTGTTGGGTGTTGTTTTTCTTTTCCACTGGGGATTCACTGGACTGGACTGTGTTTACATGAGTTACTCGTGATGGAGCTGAATGTTTCTTTTTGTCTTGTCTCTCCTTTTCATATGCACATGCAACGTTCACTTTCTCCAGCAGCAGCTCATCTGATGTACTTGTTTGCAGGAGGTAAGGCTGCAGGTCACTTTTAATATTGTCATTCTGCAGACCAGTCAGGACAGTATGCATGAAGAGACTCTGGACTAGTGCTGGGTCGTATTTGAGACTTCATTCAACTTCCTGAGAAGCGAACAGAATTTTCTGTCTCAGATCCATTGCCCTTATCAGGAAATTTTGGGGTGTCTCTTTACTACTCTCGACCTCAGAGGTGAGTTGTTTATATAACTCTGTGGCACTTCTTTCCTGGTAATGGGATCTGAGGATTCTCCTCAGGGCAGGCAACGTGAGTTTTTCTTTTCCTTCAAGGTAACTCCTTAACTGCAGGCCTGGTGTGATGGCACGGATTACAGCATCAGTGACCTCTGACTCTGGGTAGCCTTTGCTGAGCCCACTTTCAATTTTCCTAGCCAGACTAGAAAAGGTGAGTCTATGTTTTTGTCCGGGCTCCCCTATTTGGCCTGATATCTTAAAATCTTTGTGCCACATATACCCCTTTTCCACTGAGCTGGAGCTAGAGCTTGCTGGGAGCTAGAGCTTGACTAAGCACCTGCTCTTTGCTTTTCTACCGCCAAAGCTCCAGGCCCGAGCCTCAGAACGGGAGCCAGAGCGAGCACCAAGTCTTTGCTGGTCTAAAGCAAGACCCGATTACGTCAGCGGACTGGGGGCGTGGTTATGTGAGCAGGACTCAAGAATGAGATAAATTCATATTTAGGCAGAAATAACCTTTCAGTAACTGTATTTGGCCTCCAATCAATTTTTGGCAGGTGAAAATGCCTTATTTTGTGTTATAATGGTCCTTTAAAAGAGTTCCAAACTGTCCTGTGAGCTCTAGTGTTTATATTATGAAGCTTATGAATGAGATCAAATCATATTTAGGCAGAAGTCAGCTTTCAGTAACTGTATTTGGCCTTTAATCAATTTTTGGCAGGTGAAAACTGTTCGTTATTTTATTGGCGTATGTAACCCTCCCATAAATCATGTCTTTTATAGTCTTGTCTCCAAATAGTAGGCATAAACAATAATATTAGATATAAAACACATTCCAACATGGGAATCAAATACTACGTAGGGCCCAGATCAGATAAAAAACAACGCAGAGTCACGAGGATCATTGCAAAAGTGATCATTTCTTTACTGAGCACACACCCATAAATCACATTCATTATAGTCTAATTTATAATTGCGGACGTACAGTTGTATGTAAATGCATATTATGACCGTTTTAGCGCTACCGCTCAACGGACTGCTGTGCGTGCTCCCACGGCCAGAAATCAGATTCTGGCAGACGATCACTTTTTGGCGCGACACCGTTCCTGTATTTCTATGTAGGCTTGCAAACACATGAACAGCACTTGCATCGCGGCCGCAATTTCCTCCATCTTCGTCGTCTTCTCCTCCTTCTTTGTTGTCTTTTGTTTTCTTCTTCTCCTTCTTTGTTTTCTTCTTCTTCTTCGTTTCCGGCGGGCTAGATGCCTTGCGGCATGTTGCTGCCTCTCACTGGTGAATCATGGAAGTGCTTCAAAGGCGCACGCTGGCTACGTTATACAGTGACGTAATCGCGTGGCTCCTTGCCAGCTCCTTGCCGGTAGAAACACAACAGGTTCGTAAGAGTTGCTCGGGTTAACACCAACTGAGCACTCGCTGTAGCACCAGCTCCCAGCAAGCTCTAGCTCCAGCTCAGTGGAAAAGGGGTAATAGAGCCATTTGGCAGTGCTGGAGCCATGTTTTTTATTGGGGTGCTAGAACTTAGAGGGAGATTCATGCTATTTTTCATCAGGTCATGCATTGCACTCTCTTTTTCACTTAATGACAGCCTTAATGCCTCTACCTCCTTCTGGAGGCTTTCCTGTTCCTCAATTTGATTTTGAAGTTCACTTGCACTCTGTCCTTTGTCCATTTGTATTTTGTCTATGACATCTTGAGCATTAAGGAGATCGGACATACCTTCATCCTCTAGGCTGGCCGATTCTTCCCGTTCGAGGTACCTTATGACACGTGAGATTAACTGACTGCGTGTCTTACCAGTCACATGCTCTTTTCCTGGTCCTGAGATTTGAAGTGCATCACATACTTTAATCAGCTGCTCTACAGTCAGTTTATACAGTGCTCCTTTAATCTCCAGCTGCAGCTTCTCTAATTCAGATTCCATTGTATCAGAGGAGTTGGCATAGGCAGTCAAATGAGGGTTTATTTGGCTTAATTGGTTTTCGCTGCTCCCTAGTGGTCACCTTGCTCACTTCAGGATGCAAACCACCAATTTTTGTCTGAAAAACCACCTCCACTGCTTTGCTGAGCTCCTTTCTGATGCCTGGGTAGTTTGGAGGGATGATCGACAAGAGGATTCTCTTACAGGTTAGGGATGGTCCTAAAGCCGAACATCCCAGCGGTGCCTCCAAATGTTGTGCCCTTAAACAGGGAAAATAGTGAGGGAAGAGGGATGAATAAACACACACTCTGCTCTTGCCTTCACTCGTCTGTATTGAATCTTAATTATATACAGTACAACCAAATTCACACATTTTCCCAGTATGAATACACTCAGTCTCAGGACCACAGTTTCCATGACTAAGTTATCCTCTATGGTTTTCTAAATAATGTAAATTATATTTTAACCAGCATAGACTGCAACTTACATGAAATACATTTACCTTTTTAACTTATGTATTTTAGCTAACACATAAACTGACTTGTTACAGTAATAAAATACCATTTTTAAGCATCTTACAGAAAATACCTCGGTGACAAACTCAAATATAGAAAATGGCGGAACAACAGTCAGGCGCTAAAGCGAGACAGTAACAGTAGCTAGCTTACACGGTGACGAAGTTAGCCAGAAACTCTTTGACAACATAAAAGTACAAAATTCACCTCTTTCTCTCACAATGAACAACCATGACAAAATAACAATTATTAACAACGTTTGTCACTAAATTTATAGTGCTTTGTGTACGGTAATTACCTTAAACAGGGAAAATAGTGAGGGAAGAGGGATGAATAAACACACACTCTGCTCTTGCCTTCACTCGTCTGTATTGAATGAGGAAGAGTAGCGCGATTCCCCCTACTGAAGCCCTGAGGCATTACCAATAGATCGACGCATAATCAACCCAGACAAAGAACACACACAATGAAATAACAATGAAATAATGTGTTAAGAAAGTCGAACACAATGCATAACGCTGAAAAGGAATCAAATTATGTTTCTGGAAAATCAAATTATTTTAAAATTCTTAACTACCACACGAGCGGTGTCGTTATGTTAGTGACTGGGGCTGTAATATTTTGTTGAAGAAAGTTGGCTTAGTCATAGTGAATGGGAGATGATACCAATGCTAAGACTGTCTTGTTGTGTTTTCAGCACAATACAATCATTTGCTTTTACCCATCATGAGATGCTTCTTGTGGGACACCTTGGTGACAAAAAACCTTTTTATAGATCATCAATATGTAGTAACCCACCTGATATTAATGTGCACAGGTCGGAGGTAGAATTACTTTCTAACTACGTTTGGATTTCAGCTGGTTCCTTGCCTTTGTACTGCTTTTTATTAGTGGCTTTTTTCCCCGAGTCATACATTCCACTTTATTACACAATATTATTTATGGACTTTTTTGTTTTGATTTCTTCATGGATTCCTTGAGTTAACGCCAAAGTCTTGTGAACATTTCATGTGTATAGCCTCACTTGAAATATATTTACTTTAAAAAAATGTTGACACGTTCAATACTTATTTCCCCAACTGTAAATTGTTTTGCTGTGTATACTGAATTATTGAATTATATATAATTCAATGTATACACAAATGAAAAAAATGAATTGAAACATGAAGTCATCAAATGTATTTTATTAATTTTCTTTATTAGTTCATTAATTACTATCTTTATAATTTATTTCATAGAAATGATCATTTCAGGCTGCTGAGATGAGGAAGATCTTCTGCAGCCTGACAGTAAAGACAGAGAGGATGAGGAGAAGCGTTCTTCCCCACAGTCAGAATACTGAACAACAATAAATGAAGATGATCTATTGATGTACAGTAGATGTTGTCTTAAGATCCTGTAATGTGCTCGGTGTAACAAAAAAAAATTGTGTGACTTGGTTTCCGGTAATGTATGTACAGTGATCTCTTCCTCGCAGCTCTGTGAACAGCTTAGGCACGAAGTTGAGCAGAGCATGATGGGAGTTGAAGTCCATTTGGAGTACTTTGACTCAGTGATTGCAGCCAGTCCCGCTTTATCCTCCTCATGTCTGCATGCATGTCCTCCAGGGGCTGTGGCTCAGGAGATCAAGCTGTCGTCCAGAGTGGCTGTTCAATTCACAGCTCCTCCAGTCCACATGTCGATGTGTCCTTGGGCAAGATACTTAACCCCAATCTCCCTCCTGATTACCCTACCCTATGTGGTAGCTCCTGCCATCAGTGTGTTAATGGGTGAATGAGACATGTAGTGTGAAACCACTTTAGAAAACACTAGAAAAACACTATATACATACATATACATTTACCATTCCTCCTACTAGGTCTGTTACCTGACTCATTGGAGGACAGTGCTGTCAGGTGAACATCATGGCTGACTGATTTCAACCTGGGGATAGAAATACATTTATCTAAAGCAGAATCATCGTGCAGACTTGTAAAGACATCACAGAGTGTAAGTCAGGAATGTTTCAAAGAATACATCACTGTCTTACCTGGAACTGTTCTCACTGATGATAGGCCCTGTTCTCTCAGAGGTTCCTTTTAAATGAAATATGAGTGACCTCAGTTAGAGTACATACAAAATGATAAACTGTATTCATTGTTAAAAAAAAAAAAAAAATACAATGTTTTGATTGTCTGCAAATTCATTTTATGGACAAACATACATGACAATAAACCTGTTTGTGATTCTGAACATACCCTTTTGGCAGCATCTTCATCATTTCTTCTTTCTTCTATATTAAAACAATATCAATGAGAAATCATCTTAATAACATTATGATGTGACAAAAACTATGATCATCTTACAGAACTATGATGATTATTTAATTCATACAAATCTTACCTGAGTTTTGAGAACTTTTTTTATTTTTATACCAAAATCGAAATATCCCAAGTGCAATTACAAGTGTGACTAATCCAACTGCCCCAATGACAGGGCCCAAAATTACTGCTGTGTTTGAACTTTTTTCTCCACATTCTGCATCAGTTGAAGCAGTTCCTGCTTTTATCAGCTGAAGATTTGGTGAATCACATCTGGAATAATGGAGGGAAACACATCACAGGAACAGTTAGAGATATATTACATTTACTGCAGTTGTAATAACTTTGACTATCTGTTGTTTCACTTACTTTGTATGTGACTGACAAGATGTAGATGTCCCATCTGAAAATGTGTCACTACTGCAGTCAGTGCACTCAGTGTCTGTGAAGGCCGTTCCTGCACAAATACAACAGATATGAAGTGGATCTAAAAAAACACTTTCAACAAACTGTTGACTGTTTAGATTTCAATTCTTTGACGAGCATCATTAAAGAACAGTAACAAGAACTGATCACTGGACAAAGCAGCATAAGAGCATTAGACAACGTGTAAGTCATCAACATAACACACATCATTCTACTTGTTTCACTCTCAGAAAGCTAAAGCTACTATCAAAAATGTCAAATTGGGAATCACACAATAGTTGCAATACTTTGATTAATGAGTCATCATATTCAGGCGTTAAACCTGTCTGTCCATGGACAGGAAAGGACTGACTCTGCCCCCCAAACTGTGCAACACATGTGATAGGTCAGGATACACCTTCAGGCGGGCACACTGAAACTTTAAAACTTTTATGAGATCCAGGTTTCTGGTTGCTGGCTTTGAGATTCTACTAGTCTGAAGATGTGATTCTGAACAACATGAGGTCAAACATTAAAAAAATTGAGTTAAGGATTAAGACTAAGAAAGCATAAAACTGAAGTTCTCTTCCAATGGGAACTCTTCAAATCAGGGCCGACTGACTCGCTCATCATTACAAGATTCCAGCTTCTTATCCCAGTATATCAAACTCAGATCTCAGTCAGTCACCCCAGTGAGCAAACAAGTATTCCTACAAAACCTTCATCAGCTTACTTAAACTCTGCTGCTTTCATCATTTGTATCTTCAGTTGTTAATTCAGAACTAAACTGTCATGGTGTTGATTTGACTCACTGCTTCTCAGGTAACATCTCATGTGTTTATCAGCTCTCTCATACCAACTACACTATAGATAACTCTGCATCATGCATTCAAATCATTCACTAGTCACAGTTTTGTGTATCAGTTTTCTTTCTCTCGTGTCTTGTTTGTAAAATGTTATAATGTTTAGTACTTGTAGATGTAGTATTAGTAATAAATGTGTTTGTAACTTAAAGTGAACTTGTTGGTGTTTTCTTATGCTTCTCGGTCACTTAACCTTAAAATATCTTATACCCTCACACAATCTGTTGGAGCCAAATGCTTGATTTATTTTTCGATGAATATTTGATTTTTTTCTGGTCTACTATTATTATTTATCTAATTAATTATGAGATACGAACATAAAATATTATGGTTTGAATTATTAGTTGAATTGGTAAGAAGTATGAAATTGTGATTATTGTTAATTCTGGTTATTTTGAGGCCGGCATGACTATGCATAATTGATGCCGTTTCTCACCTCCGCCTCCTCTTTATAGACAGGTGACTGCAGCACCTGGGTATATTAGTGTTGGCTAGTGGGGCCGGCGGAGCTCTCGGTTTTAGGCACGCAGCCATACAGTTTTAGACCGCTGCTATGTGTTGTTTTTGTTTTTTGTTTGAACAATTGGAAAAGAAGGAAGTGAATTAAGTTGACCTGTCTGTCACTCCATGCTGCGGTAAGCAACTTAAGTTTTTTTTTGAAAATAAATATATGGAACCAGAGAAGAGTGTTTGGATTTCATGAAACTGGAAAACCCTTTAACAACGCACGGAGCGCGTCGGACATGGAGGCATGAAAACCGAGAGACAAGAGCATCTTTTATTGGAAAAGATAGCGCTTACATTCGTCTAAAACTCAACTGCATGTGGAACGTCAGCAGCTTGTAGTGCAGTCAAGCGGGACACATAAAGGTTCATCTCCGATTTGCAATTGCGGAATACATTTATGTGCACGGAGCATCAGCAAATGTTTATCTGCTTTTACTACGCTACCTGTCAACTGGAAATTGAATGAATGAAGTGTGTGGACACGCCTACGCAGCATGACGTCATTCAAAATGGGAACGATCCGGCAATACATCATTGAATGTTATAATGTTACAACTTAAATGGAGTGTGCACTCAAACAAACACTTGTGGTAATCAAACAAATCACTAATGATTAAACCTGGAATAAGAGGATTTCATGTGTTTTCTTGTGACGTTTGAACAAAGGGAAAATGGATGAAGATGTCATGGTTAAGAGTCTTTCTGATACTCAGCCACAAAAGGGTGATGTTGAGCCACAAACTGGAATGGAATATGAACATTTGATGGAACCTGAAAAGGAAAAAAGGGTTATTAAATTCACTGCAAAAGGTTTGGAGTTGTTTTTGGCAAACACTCAAAAAGCAAGAAACTCAAAATGCAAACAAACCAAAGTACTAATGGAAACAATAAAAGAGCTCATGCAATCAAATGAAAATGCAAATAAAGTAAGAGGTCACTTGGATGAAATGGACAGGCTTTGTGAGGAAGCATGTGAATATCAGAAATCACTGAAGAGTTTTCTGCCTGAAAATGAACTTGAAAAGCAAACTCAGTGGCTTAATCAAAACATGGACAAATGTACTGCTTTTGGACAGGGTGTGCAAATATGGTTGAGTGAAATTAGACAAACAAGTGTTGAAAATGGACATCAAATAATTTCACCCTCCATTGTTGGAGATGACAAGCAACCCAGTGTTGTAAACTCTGATGACATCGGACCTAGTGACAGTGTTTCAAATTCCCAAAAATCAAAGATCAAGTCCAAGTCTCGTGCATCAAGCACATCATCAACATCATATGCTCGCATAAAGGCAGAAGCTGAAAAGGCTGCTATTATGGAGCGGGTTGCGGCCCTGACGAAAAAACATGACCTTGAGGCACAACAAGAACAATTAAAAAAAAGGCAAGAACAACTGGAACTGGAAACAGAGCTTGCAGCAGCAATGGCAAAAATCAATGTACTGGAGACCATGGGATCAAAACAGGGCTCTGAAGCATCTGATGGATCTGATGGGATGAATTCTTATCTTAGAAAAGGAGCTGTTCAACCACCACTTGCTCATGAATACTTACCTGAACAAGTGCAGCAGCCACAGGTGGTGAGACCAAAAACAACACAAGGACCACATGTCAGAGCTCTTGGCATTGAATACTCCTTACAACCTGGCAGAGCTCCTGACATGCAGTACTTACCAAGACAAGACATGCAAACGCACAGGAGATCTGGTGTGCAGCAGCAGCAGCAGCAGCACACACCTGCCATAGTTGAAATGCCTGACACTGTGCCTAGACAAGAAAACAATAGCATAAACAATTTGTCAGAAATCATGGAAAAACAAAACAAGATAACAGAAGCTCTTGTAAAACAACAAAATATGTCATTGTTACCTTCGCTCACTATACCAGTTTTCAGAGGTCATCCACTGGAATACCAATTTTTCATGAGAGCTTTCGAGCATGGAATTGAGGAGCGAACTGACAACCACAAAGACAGACTTCACTTTTTGGAGCAGTTTACAACTGGCCAAGCACAAGAGCTGGTACGCAGCTGCCAGTACATGCCACCAGGCAGAGGATATGTGGAGGCAAAAAGACTGCTAAAAAAGCACTTTGGAGATGACTACACAGTTGCAACAGCCTACCTGGATAGGGCATTTCGCTGGCCAGCTATAAAAGTGGAAGATGCGGAAGCTTTAAGGTGCTTCTCACTATTTCTAAATAGCTGCCTCAACGCTATGAATACAGTAGACTATTTGGAGGAATTGGATCATCCAGCCAACATGAAAGCCATTACCTCAAAGCTTCCTTATAAGCTAAAAGAAAAATGGAGATTCAAAGCTTGTGAGCTACAAGATCAGGGTGGAAGAAGAGCTAGATTTGCAGACCTGGTGCGGTTTGTGGATAATCAGGCTCAAGTATTGTCGCACCCAGTATTTGGCAGTTTAAAGGACATTACCCCAACCACAAGAGGAAGCTCCTCTGTGCAACCAGTGCCAAGATCTAGCAGGGAGAATAGGAGCAAGAGTGGTTTTGTCACCAGCGTGACACCAGTTACAGGGCCCACAGCAGGGGGCACTGTTCTCCTTGGTCCATCTGCTACTAAAAGACCTGGCAAGCTTTGTTTATTTTGTAATGGATCTCACAAACTTGACTCCTGCTATCAACTTAATAAGAAAGCCCACAAAGAAAAGCTGGAGTTCCTGAAAAAGAAAGGGGTGTGCTTTGGATGTCTAGAGGCAGGGCACATGAGCAAAGGATGTTCTCAAAGGCTTACGTGCCAAGTGTGTTTACTCAAGCACCCCACCACCTTACATATCAACAATAGCGAAGCATTAACAGCCTTCAAAGACAACAAAGAAAAGTCTATCACAAGTGGTCTGGTGGAAATAAAGAATAAAGAACATGGATCGAGTGATACTGGGGCCGGTGAATCTGAATCCGTCCTGGCTATCGTCCCTGTGAAAGTGAAAAACAAAAGAAATAACAAAACAATCACAACGTATGCCTTCCTAGATCCAGGCAGCACTGATTGCTTTTGTACCAAGGCACTTCTCAGGCAGCTACAACTGACTGGAAGGGCAACTGACATACTGCTACGCACAATGAATAAAGAGCAAGTTGTCAAGACAGCTACAGCGTCTGATCTGGAGATATGTAGCTTAGACAGCAATGAATACATTGGTCTCCCTGATACTTACATGCAGAAGGAAATCCCTGTAAAAAAGGAAAATATTCCTACAGAAAAGGATCTGGAACAATGGCCATATCTGAAAGAGGTTAACCTCCCTCAAATTGATGCAGATATTGGTCTGCTGATTGGCAGCAATGTTCCAAAGGCATTGGAGCCATGGAAAGTGATAAGCAGCAAGGAAAATGGACCATATGCTGTTAAAACTGCATTGGGATGGACTGTAAATGGTCCTTTTCGAAAGACCAGTGTCTCAAAAGCTGGAAAACAGATTGTAATGGCCTACAGGATTTCTGTTGTCAAGCTAGACGAATTGCTGCAGCAGCAAATCGAACAAGACTTCCCGGAGCGTCGGCATGAAGAGCGCCTTGAAATGTCACAGGAGGACAGAATGTTCATGGAAAGCGTCTCCAAGTCCATCAAGTTGGTAAATGGACATTATAGTATTGGACTGCCATTGAGGAAAGGAGACACTGAATTTCCAAACAATCGCTGTGTCGCCGAACAAAGGACACTCAATTTGAAGAGGAAGTTTGTAAAGAACAATAAGTTCTGTGAAGAGTACAAGACGTTCATGGTTAACATTCTGGACAAAGGCTTTGCTGTTAAATTAACGCCGGAAGAGAAAGCTAAGACAAGCCAGAGCAGGAAGATTTGGTACATAGCACACCACGGAGTGTACCACCCAAAAAAACACAAGCTTAGGGTGGTATTCGATTGTGGTGCTAGCTATCAGGGTACCTGTCTGAATGACCATCTGCTACAAGGTCCTGACTTGACCAATAGTCTTGTTGGTGTGCTCACTAGACTTCGTCAGAAACCTGTTGCCTTCATGGCTGATATAGAGGGGATGTTTCATCAGGTCAGAGTCCCAGAGGAAGACTCTGACCTTCTAAGGTTTCTCTGGTGGCCAGACGGAGATTGGAGCAAAGAGCTTGAGGAGTACAAAATGGTTGTACACATATTCGGAGCTACATCTTCTCCAAGTTGTGCGAACTTCGCTCTGCGGCAGTGTGCAACAGACAACTTGGCAGAATTCAACTCAGAAACCATCTCTACAGTGCTCAGAAACTTCTATGTAGACGATTGTCTCAAGTCTGTAGAGAGTGAGGATGAAGCACTTACCCTTGCTCAAAACCTAATTGCTTTGTGCGCCAGAGGAGGCTTTAGATTGAACAAGTGGATCAGCAATAGCAGAGCGTTAATTCTCTCCATAGCCGATGAGGACCGAGCCAAGGAGGTCAGAGACCTGGATTTTGACCAAGACATCTTGCCTGTCGAAAGAGCACTAGGTGTGCAATGGTGCATTGAGACAGACTCCTTTAAATTCAAAATCCAGCTCCAAGACAAGCCACTTACCCGGCGTGGGATCTTATCTATGGTTAGTTCCATTTATGACCCGCTTGGAATGCTGGCTCCGGTCATCCTTCCTGCTAAACAGATCTTGCAGGATCTCTGCTGCTTGAAGCTTGGATGGGATGAGATAATTCCCGAAAGTCTCCATCAAAAATGGTCTACCTGGTTGAGAAACTTGAGCCTGCTGGAAGACTACAAGGTTAGGAGATGCCTCAAACCTGATGGTTTAGGACAACTTGACTCAGCACAGCTTCATCATTTTGCTGATGCGAGTGAGAGTGGCTATGGCACCGTCTCCTACTTGAGGATGTCAAATAAGTATCAGCAAGTTCACTGTGCTTTTCTTATTGGCAAAGCTAGAGTGGCTCCTCTAAAGCTTATAACTATTCCAAGAATGGAGCTCACAGCAGCTACTGTAGCAGTAAGAATGGATCGGATGTTACAAGAAGAGCTTGAAGTCCCTCTTGTGCCATCAGTCTTCTGGACCGACAGCACATCAGTGCTAAAATACATAAGGAATGAGACTTCTAGATTTAACACCTTTGTCGCCAATCGAGTCGCAACTATTAGATCTGCTTCCAATGTTTCTCAGTGGAGGTATGTGAACAGCAGCCTGAATTCTGCTGACTGTGCTTCACGAGGTGTTTCTGTACCCAGCTTCTTAAAGTCTATGACCTGGATTTCCGGCCCAGAGTTTCTTCAGCAACCCGAATCTGAATGGCCTAATACACCAGATTCAGAGTTAACCCTCACTCCTGAGGATCCAGAGGTTAAGGTGCTTGTATCAAACGTTGCTGTTGTGGAAGAGAGCGGAAACACCGTCAATAGGATGCTCTTATGGTATTCTGACTGGCACCGCCTTAAAAGAGCTGTGGCCTGGATTCTTCGTGTCAAAGCTACACTAAAATTGGCAATTACAAAGAAAAAGGATTTACCTGGGAATAAAAAGGACAAACAGGACAAACAGGACAAACAAGCTCTCTCTGTGCAAGATCTGCAAGAAGCTGAAGTTGCAATCATTCAGTTCTGCCAGGAAACAAGCTTTTCAGATGAGATGACCGCTTTAAAGAAAGGAAACGCAGTGAAAACAAGCAGCCATATCCATAAGCTGTCACCAATTCTGCAGGATGGACTGATAAGAGTCGGTGGTAGATTAAGCAAGTCTGCTATGCCATCAGAATCCAAACACCCTGTCATCTTGCCAAAAATCAACCATGTGACAAAACTCATTATCAGACACATCCATGAGAATATTGGACATAGTGGCAGAAGTCATACTCTATCACGTTTGAGACAAAAATTCTGGATACCAGGAGCTATCTCAGCCATACAAAAAATCATCTCCAAATGCGTCCTCTGCAAGAAGATGAGTGCTGTGAAAGGTGAGCAATTCATGGCTGACTTACCTAAGGAAAGGGTCACTCCAGATGAACCACCTTTTACCAACGTGGGTGTAGACTTCTTTGGTCCATTCAACATAAAGCGTGGAAGGTCTACTGTCAAGCGATATGGAGTTGTATTCACATGTCTCAATATCAGGGCAGTTCACATAGAGATTGCACATACTCTCAATACTGATTCCTGCATAAATGCAATCAGGAGATTTGTCTCCAGAAGAGGCCCTGTCAAAGTCATGAGGTCGGATAATGGGACCAACCTCGTCAGAGCAGAGCGTGAACTGCGGGAAGCTGTTCAAACTCTGGACAATTCTCAGATTCAAACTGCTGCTCTTAATAAAGGCATCTCTTGGCTGTTTAACCCACCTGCAGGATCACACCATGGAGGAGTCTGGGAGAGACAAATCCGTACTATAAGACGAATTCTCAGCACTCTCCTACACCAGCAAACGTTGGATGACGAAGGACTTGCCACCTTACTCTGTGAGGTAGAAGCTATCATTAACGATAGACCAATCACTAAAGCATCCAACGACCCCATGGATTTGGAACCCTTGACACCAAACCATCTCCTACTTCTCAAAACAAAACCCTCCATACCGCCTGGAGTTTTCAGTCCAGATGATTCCTACGGCAGGAGGAGATGGCGTCAAGTTCAGTACATGGCAGATATGTTCTGGAAGAGATGGGTAAAAGAATATTTGCCTGAACTTCAACAAAGACACAAATGGACAAGGAAAACGCAAAACTTTAACAAAGGAGACATCGTCCTAATCATTGACGATACAGCCCCAAGAAGCTCTTGGCTTATGGGCCAAGTCACAGAAACCTTACCGGATTCCAAGGGATTTGTAAGACAAGTGCAAGTTCAGACCAAGACCAGCACCTTCTGCAGGCCTATCACCAAACTTGTTCTTATCCTGGAGGCTCCATAGAGAGTCTGAAATACACACACACATGCCCCCACAGCCCCCCCATGATTCATTTACACACACATGCACACATCCTTGGACTTTTTGCTCGTACATACTCAATGTACATCGTCTTCAAGGATCTACTGACTTCATAATGGACTTTTGAAAAAAGAAAAAAGAAAAAAAAAAAGTTTGAAACTGTACTGATTGTAAAAAAAAAAAAGAAAAGAAAAGGACTTTGGCTCCTCCGTTTTTTGTTTTAGATAATTGACATTTGTTCCTACATGCCAATTAGGGGCCGGAATGTTGGAGCCAAATGCTTGATTTATGTTTCGATGAATATTTGATTTTTTTCTGGTCTACTATTATTATTTATCTAATTAATTATGAGATACGAACATAAAATATTATGGTTTGAATTATTAGTTGAATTGGTAAGAAGTATGAAATTGTGATTATTGTTAATTCTGGTTATTTTGAGGCCGGCATGACTATGCATAATTGATGCCGTTTCTCACCTCCGCCTCCTCTTTATAGACAGGTGACTGCAGCACCTGGGTATATTAGTGTTGGCTAGTGGGGCCGGCGGAGCTCTCGGTTTTAGGCACGCAGCCATACAGTTTTAGACCGCTGCTATGTGTTGTTTTTGTTTTTTGTTTGAACAATTGGAAAAGAAGGAAGTGAATTAAGTTGACCTGTCTGTCACTCCATGCTGCGGTAAGCAACTTAAGTTTTTTTTTGAAAATAAATATATGGAACCAGAGAAGAGTGTTTGGATTTCATGAAACCGGAAAACCCTTTAACAACGCACGGAGCGCGTCGGACATGGAGGCATGAAAACCGAGAGACAAGAGCATCTTTTATTGGAAAAGATAGCGCTTACACAATCATTAAGCATGTTTGAGGTTATCATTTCAAACTTAGGAAAACCAACCTTTGAGTCTGATATATTGTCCTGGTTCACAGCTTTTGTGTTTCTGTGCTGCTATACAGTTGTGTTTGTTGTCTTTATCAGAGTCTGTACAATAGAATCCATCCAGAGGTTCACAAACTGTATTTGATAATGTTGTGCATGATGTCTTTATCCTCAAACCAGAACCTGTGAACACATCAAGGTTACACATGAAGATACAAAAGCAAAATGATGAACTGTTTTGATGTCAACATAAGGAAATGTGACACAATTTTATAAATTAATAAATTCATGGCAATTCAACATTTAATACAAATCATCTTAAAGAATCATCTGATCTTCACCAGTTGTTTAAATCTTAAAGCAGATTCAGACTTCACACTCCTCCCTGTACCAAATACTGCAGTCATTTCTATGTTGCTGCAGCTGCTGTTCTTCATATGTTTCCTTAAGGTATGAACACTTCACACCTGAATCCTGCAGGTATTCACTCTCTGTGTAGATGTGCACAGCAGGCCAATAGAAACACTAGGGCATTGTGTTTGGAAATCAGTCATAATTCTAATTGATATTCCATCACCATATTTAGTACAAAGTTACACTACCAGACTATAAAGTGCTGCATCACTCACATGCATTGTTTACATTTTGTTATTTCTCTGCTCAATATATACTCAATATCAGAACCATGACATCATATCTTCTTTTGGGGTTTAGTGTTGGACACTTCAGTTTATTCATCCATCCATCAGCTATACAGTTTATTCATTTAAAGGGTTGCAGCTGACACTGGGTGATAGATGAGTACATCCTACACATGTTAGCATTATATCACAGAGCTGACACATAGAGACAGACAACCATTCACACTCATGAGCAATGAGTCTGACTTATAGATGGTGGAAATTGGTTGCCATTTGTCATTTAAAAGATCCTCCCCTGGTTAGTTTTAACATCACTCCAGTAGCTGGTTCTACAGTAATATTATTATGACCCTGTACTACATATGTTTACCTAGTAACTCACCAATGTAAGATCCTGATAGGGTATCACACTAAAAAAAAACTATTTTTTCCATTGATGCACTGCTTACATTATTGTAAATATCCATTTTAATCAGTTGAAACTACAGTGATTTGTGGAGCTTTAAACTATAGAGAGAAACATAACTCTGTCTTCAAGTCAAGGATCATATTTAATATCAGACTATGGAACTGCCTCTATATGTGTATCTGTTACTAATGATAGAAAATACAAGTTTACCTGAATCACAGTTTGTACAGGGGAAGCACTGTTTACGTCCTGTTGGTTCATCCATGAAACTTCCATCAATACAGAACAGACAGGATGTACTTCTGAACTCTGTACAATCTGTTTTAACTCGACTTCCTGTAAAAAACAAAAAACAAATCCTTTTTCTGATTTTGAGTGATATATTGTGTCTATTAATTGGATTGATGATCAAATTCAATTTTTAAAATGCTTTGAGCATTATATGTGAAATAACATTCTCTCTCTCTTAGATCAAATTAAAACCATCAAGTCAGTTTTTTCCATCTTTCTGATTCTTGTACTTTATAATTCACCAATTTATAATTCCAAGTACTTGAATCTCTAAACAGTGTAACAAAAAGAACTGAAGAAGTTAAAATTCCATTTAGTTTTATCTTACCAGGAGGACACTTTGGACAGCATTCTTTCCCAATTAAGTACTCAGCACGATGACATGTGAGGCTAAGAACACTGAAGACATTCATCATGATTATCTGTAAACAGAGACACAATGAACATTAGACATTTTGTAATTCAAGACATCAACATTACCTCTCCAGTAAACAACAAAACACTTTGAATTGCACAATTTTCTTTTAACTTCTAACCTTTAATCTTTTTCCCACTAAAATTCATTTTTCTATGTCTGAATGAGCGTCTTTCTGTATATGTGTGTGTGTGTGTGTGTGTGTGTGTGTGTGTGTGTGAGGGAAACATAAACAAAAGACTACATTTTTAAGATGAGTAATGTAATGTACAAACTGATGGTAATAAAGAAGATTGTTGTTTCTGACACAAATGTTCTTACCAGAAACGTTACAGTGTTCAAAGGTTTTCTTCTCCAAGACTTTTCATATGACATGTTAGCAGTTTTCATCAACTCCATAGACTGTAAGTGATATCCAGAATGAGATGAAACCTACAATCCTAATTCAAATGGAAACAAAGAAGAGAACATGTACATTAACATTTAGTTAACAGACAGCAGTTAAACATATTCATTGTATTAAAAGTTCTAGTTCACCTTAGTACAAATCATCCTGAACTGAAAATGAATTGACTCAAACTAAAAGTTAAATTAAGACAGTTTAACAGTTTGATTTATAGATGAATCAGTCAGATAAATGATGAATCAGCATTTTGTGTTCTCTAATAACTGAAACCATCTGTCAGTTTTAGTTCTGTGTTTAAAGTTACTGAGGTCAACATCCTTTAACAGTTTAAGGAAACATCATGTTAATACAGTAGTTATGTAATGTCAGTACTGATCTGTAAAAGATCTTTAAGTCCTTTTATAGCAGATTTTAATCCTGTACATTGACTTTTGTTTGTTAGGATTTGCATTTGTTCACATTTGGATAAAACATTGTCCTTTTTAAATATTTACTAGAACATTAATTCATCTACATACAGGTGTAAGTCAGACTGTACCAGTTTTTTCTGCCTTCTGCTTTGAATATGTTCATGTCTCCATCAGACGCCATCTGCCTCTGTGTGTTTCTCTTTCTCCTTTTTCTTTAAATGTAGAATCAGTTGCACTCTCTTCTTTCTTGAATCAGTTGTTTATTTTCTCCTTGTTTTCCTTCGACCGTTCACTTCTGTCTCCTCTGTCTTTATTCCTTCGCTCACTCTGAAAATATAAAAAGCAGAACTTTAACTTAAATGATGTTGATGGTTGTATTTTATCTAACAGCATTATTTAATGCTACGAATATCAAACATGATCTTCTGAACTCTGAAGTGTCACATGAAGTGAAGCAATATCATATTTCTGATGACGGCTGCATCTGTTCACAGCTGGATCAGCAGCTTTAACAGCTGCAGTGACCTTTGATGGAGTTTGTGTGCTGACACTAATCAATGTGCACAGTTATTACTGACAGAGCAGCAGTGTTTTCTCTCTGCAGTCTGTTATATTATATTTTATATTACCTGTTTGACAAATACCTGCATATGTATGAAGAAGTTCAAATCTCAGTGTAAAAGGTTACTCATGTTTAAGCCTGACAGTGAGAGCAAATCTAGAACTGACTATTGATTAGTGAGTAATAACATCTTGAGACAGCAAATATAATGCTGTGGGGAGAAGTATTATTAATTAGTCAAATATACAGATGGATTAAGAACTTTTTATAGGAAGATTCATACAAGTAAGAATAAGAAAGGACTACTTGGGGAAGTGTGTTATTAAAAGAAGAATGAGATGAGGGATTTACCTTGAGTGGAAGATGGGGCAATCTGGAAAAGAGGAAGAAAATGTGGAATTCATTATAAATATACTGCAAGATAGAACATTGGTCATATTAATTGGATTTTTAATGTTCAATTAATAAGACAAAGAAAATGTTATAAGAAATGAAAGAAATTAAGTTTAGTACTTGAATGAGAAATGAGTTTATTCATTCATTATCATCATTTACATAACATACAGGAATACATTGACGGATACCACAGTTATTTCCAGATCTACACAGATGCATCAAAGAGTTCAGTTAATAAAGTAAGAAGCATTTACTGTGTCAGAGTTTCATATTATAGCAGGGTCAAGGATCAGTGAAGAAGTTTCAGTTCACACAGGAGAAATGCTGTTAGCATTAAAGTCACATGACCATAGAAGGAATCATTGGATCAGATTCAAGCTCAACATTAAGTAGTTTACAGCACAGCATACATTTTGTTACAAGTACAACAAACACTGTACACAATTCAAATGATAGGTGTGACAGTGATATTATTATTGTGTTAAAGGAAATGAAATGGCAGCTAAAGTTGATCTAATAGTTACATAAACAAAACAGAAATCTATGGCATCATTAAGCAAAGACTGAAAGAAGCAAAGGAAGGAAGAGAAGAGGATGAAGTTCAAAAGTGGAGGAAGGAACAGGAGAGATGACTCAGATTTGGACAAACAGGATTAAATAGACTAGTCATATCAGGAAAGCATGACACAGGCAGATGTGAATACTGGATAAGAGAAAGAAGTGTGAGGAAGAAAGAAGATATGATTCAAAAGCTCAGAAAGAAAAGAAAAAAAGCACAATATGATTTAATAGATATTTTAAAACAGAGCTCAATAAGTGAATGTTATTTAACTGTACTTTATTATCTCAGAGTAACTCGTTTGATTGAAGAGATATGAGGATTTTTAAATCATTGTAAATACTATTATATTCTGATTCCATACCAGTTGGTGGCGGTAATGCACCGATACATTTTACCAATAAACATAAAAGGAAACAAGAGGAAGAAGAACAACAACATGAACAAGAAGGAGAGCGAAAGTGGCTATGGCTTAACTTTCGGTTTAAGCTAGGAGTTATAAGATAAGAGACTTGAGTTGAACCTTCTGAATTTATCTTTAAATTTCCGCGACACTTCACGACACTAATTATATGTGGTTAATAGTTCATACATTAATGTCGAGTCATGAAGGTAACTTATCAAAAGACGTTATTAAGGTGTCTACTTACTCTGTGGCGTAGTCTCCTCTTTATCAGCAATAGAGATGGCCCGTTCGCGAATGAATCAGTTCAAACGAACGACTCTTTAAAACGAACAAACTGACCTGATTCCCCGTTTCACTTCTCTCTCGTTCTTTCGTTCGCTATGTTCACTGTTAAGTTATCAGAGTGGTGAAGAGGGACTGAGAAAGCCAGTCAATCGTAGGTTGTCTGTTGAGTCACTCGCTCTCAAGTTGCGTTCACAGACACTCAGGAAGGATACTGTTCTGTTGAAGCACACTATTTCGGGGTGTTAGCGAATGTTAAGCTAAATGCTAGCTTTCCTGAGTGTCTTTGAACGCATCTTGAGAGCGAATCACTGACTGAACGAGACCGACTGAGATGATTGAACGGAGCGACTGACTGAACGAGACCGACAGGAGAGATATGAACAGACTTAAGTATCTGGGCATAATCTCTCTTTTTTAATAACACACATAACAGTAACGTGGCCCAGTTCGTTACAATATATCTGCCAAGCTTTTAAACATGTTTGTCAGCATATTGGGTCTTTATTTCTTTATTTAGTAGCCCTTGCTAAAAGTGAACAAAAAATGAAGACAATAAATTAGCTGATTTAGCCGGAGTCTACTCTCTATTTACCTTCAATACATGTACATTTAATGTGAAGGTGTAAACACATTAGCCACTGTTGTATTGTACATAATCATGAAGTTGCAGCTATGTATTTACTTTGAACTACTGTGTTGTGTTGACCGTTAGCACGATCGTTTGAGAACGAGGAGCTGAGAACCGTGCATTATGATTCACTGTTAAACAACGTTGTACCGGAAATACGACTGAACGAACTAATGAACGAACTATATGAACCGATTCTTCCAGCTGAACTGACCGACGGGAACTGAATCTCGACAACGAATCATGAAATCCATCACTAATCAGCAACAGTGCACGATAGTAACGTGACTTTTTACTGGCTAGAAGGCTGTGATTGGCTGATTTCCCCCCCCCCTGCCTCTCTCTCTCCCCCGCTCTCTCTCTCTCTCTCTCCCTCTCTCTCTCTGCCCTCAAACAATGCATTGGTTGATGATTATTTTGTTTTTGTTTCAAAAGTTAATCTTGGCTGTCGAGCATGAAACACCAGACAGTAGACTATTGTATGTTTATAATTTAAATTTTTTTTTTCATTTTCATTTTTAACGAGTGCACAGTGAGCAGACTGTGTACTACAGCAGACAGTGTTTTAAGTTTTAGTACGTTTTGGGCAAATCATGATCAGTACAGATAAAACAGGGTCAGTACAGTTTTTACATTTATAGTTAACTTTAATTCAGCAGCAGCTTATACAATCGATGAGATAGCAGCAACTTTGTGAACACAGTGCTGTCCTGCAGCAGATGTCACGCATGATAATAAATAGTTAATTAAATTAATTAAAAAAAACTACAGTTTTGTTGCTGACTATGAATAAAAGGCTCATTGAGCGAGTTACAGACCTGACGTTATAAGATCGGTTGTTTTCTATGATTAGATCAGCAGAGCAGGGCGGGTCATAACTTCACTATTCTAATGTAAATAACATTCTTATAAACTAATTCTTAGTCCCAAGGCTGTTCAATAGCATCCACGTTTCACTAACTTGCATCTAGTGTGAAAAAGACTAGGGTGATGAGGAGGATGATGACAAGGACGAGGATGAAGATGAGGATGAGGATCTGGCCTTGTACCCACAAAGCCAAAAAATAATAATAATCACTACACAGCTCAAATACTTTTCTTTTTTCAAAATCACTCTTGTTCTATATTTACAAATTATCATTTGATTGAAATTTTAATAAACTAAACAAAATTAAACTTGATTTCTTCCTTATCTTATGTTTTCTCTTTTCTTTTCAATCATTGAGACATTAAAAATCGATAACAGAATTACGAACAGGTTATATCAATTTAGCTTAAGATATATACAATGATAATTACAGTACAACTAATAAAACTTTAACATTGACCATTAACTAGATTACCAGTTATGCCTGTATGTTTTGAGTCTTCTGACTGAACTTTCGCTAAGCTTCATATCTTTTGGTACTTTCAACCTGCTGCAATCAAATGTGAAGCAGATCATGTGATGCAAACAATAACTCATGACCTATATCCAATGAAGCACTTTGTAAGACTATATACAATATATTCTAGACTCCAATATACTAACCATGACATTCCAGTGGTTGGATGTTACTGTGTATGAGGTTATCAATGCGTGCACTGTGTTTAAAAACAAGAGCTCTCTCTCTCTCTCTCTCTCTCTCTCTCTCTCTCTCTCTCTCTCTCTCTCTCTCTCTCTCTCTCTCTCTCTCTCTCTCTCTCTCTCTCTCTCTCTCCCTCTCTCTCCCTCTATCTATTTATCTATCTATCTATCTATCTATCTATCTATCTATCTATCTATCTATCTATCTATCTATCTATCTATCTATCACACACACACATTCACACACACACAGACACACACACACACACACACACACACACACACACACACACACACACACACACACACAAAGGCCCTGTTCTACAACATTACATTTTTTGTGTAAAATGTTTTTGGGGAAAAAACGGGAGAATACAGAGGCTGCTCCAAACAGAAAAAGAGAGAAAGAGAGAAAGACATTAAACAGAGACAGAAGGAAGAAAATACCAAAGAAAGAAGAACAGAGTTTCATTATCTGCTCTGTGGGTATCAGCTTCTGCTTCCTTATTCTCAGATCAACCTTCTGGTTAGGTCAGAAAAACTTGCCGTTTATGCCAGTATACTACGTTGTGTTGCAACGTTCAAAAAACGTTCCTACAACTTAAAACAAACGTTCTCATAATGTTTAGAGAACCAAAATTAGTTTGCTGGGCTGTAGATGAGTCCACTCATAACTCTGTCAAGTGCTTGTCAGTACTGTTATTGCCTTCGTGTTGTAGCCTACGTCTTGAGATGACATCAACTATATAACAGCCAATGCCACAATGCTGATGTAGTGTCAAGGCATGCCCAAGCTGACACTGCAGAGCCCAATTAACAGCAGATAACTGAACTGGAGTAGTAGTATATTCAAAATACCTATATTGCATAGACATGTTCTTTGAAAATGTGCATCTCAATGTCCATTACCTAGACGTTCACCGGTGCCAGAGGAGTGTTTGTGCCTGTGGAAACCATGCAGGTTAGATTGAATGAAGGAAACTTTATTGATCACCACAGGGGAAATTCACTTGTTTTCCAGCAGCTCAAATTTAGAAGCAAGTGCTAAATAGATAAGATAATAAGACAAATAAAAAACAAAGTAAATGTAACTGCTGCTAGGCTACACTGGCCACATGTAGTGGATCTTGACAGAAACGTTTACTTGTTAAAGGATCTAAAATGGACACAGAGGCAAGATCCAAACAGAACTAATATACAGGTTATGTAGAGGAAGATATGACAGTACAGAAATCTATACTGAGCCTTTTCCCACTGAAGACCATTATAATGAAACAGCTGAACATGGAGTAATATCCACAGAATATCATGGATTTAAATACTATGACTTGTAAAAATGTTCTCTCAGTATGACACAGACTAGTGTTTCTCATTCTATTCATTTGTTTTGCTCTGTATATTTATGCTCTCTTTGAATTCCATGTTCACATTACACTAGCATCAGCATCACTCCTCCCAATCTAAAGCAATGTAAACATTACAAACTACATATTAGGATGTAGCTCCCAATGTACACAACATATGAAGGATATATTTATCAAATCATTAACTTTTATTCAAATCATTCAAAAAATCCAGTACAAAAATAATACATGTTTTTATAAAAATAAATATTATCTTACACTTTTTACACATATACATACAATTAATTCAAGGAATACACATATGATTCATTTTCGTCATTAGTTCATTAATTAGTGTTTTTAATTCATTTCATTTCAGAAATTTGAAAAACTTTCTTGTCAGAATACTGATTATGAATATATGAATAAATGAATGGACTCAGTAATCTGCTGTGCTCTGAACAAAAAGCAGACTGTGTGACCTGGTTACAGTTAATGTATGTACAGTGGTCACTTCCTAACAGCCCTGTGAACAGCTGGAAGCACAGGTTGAGGATTTTTTTTTTTTCTAGTTTATTGGGAGTTGTTTGGGTTTGGAGTCCTTTTGTTTGACTTGGTGCCTTTCATCAGACTGAGCGACTGCAAGCAGGCCTGATTTTGTCTCATGCAAACAAACTATGCTAACAAAGACCAACAACATGAACAATGAAATGGCATGTTTTGTGTTGAACCAGTTTGTACATCCTCCTTATGTCTGTGTGCATGATTCCTCCTGCAGACTAAACACATGCATCATTACCTTTTTTCATCTACGTAACATTTCAAAAATCAGACACATTCTGTCTGTTATCAGGCTGTCCTAACAAGTCTCTAAAGACTCTCCATCTAGTCCAGAATGCAGCTGAACGCGTTCTGACAAAAACTAGAAAGAGAGATCACATTACTCCTATTTTAGCTTCACTGCATTGGCTTCCTGTAAAATCTAGAATAAAATTCTAAATCCTTCTCGTCACGTTCAAAGCTCTTATTGATCAGGCTCCATCTTATCTTAAAGAGCTTATAGTACCTTATGTACCTACTAGAACACTGCGCTCCCAGTATGCAGGCCTACTTATGGTACCTAGTATCTCTAAAAGTAGAATGGGAGGCAGAACCTTCAGTTTAAGAGTAGGCTTAAAACGTTCCTTCTCTCTCTGTCTCTCTCTCTCCCCATCCACTTTGAGCCTGGTTCTAGGTTTCTTCCCATTTAAGGGGAGTTTTTCCTCGCCATTGTTACCAAGTGCTGCTCATGGAGGACTGTTGGGTCTGGTTTAGACTTGCTCTATATGTAAAGTGCCTTGAGATGACGTTTGTAATGATTTAGCACTGTATACATAAAGATTGATTGAGCTGCTCTGTATGTGATAGACTGGTGACAGGTTAGCATCTGGTGTGTCTGAGGAAAGGCTCCAGTATCCTGGACAGTGATGTCAGGTGAACATTTCAACCTGGGGATAGAAATACATTTATCTAAAGCAGAAGCATCATGCAGACTTGTAAAGACATCACAGAGTGTAAGTCAGGAACATTTCAAAGAATACATCACTGTCTTACCTTTATCTATTGTCAATGATAACATTTTTGTTTCCTCTTCTCTCGGAGATTCCTTTGAATGAAATAATAAATGAGTGACCTCAGTTAGAGAACATACAGCATGATAAACTGTATTCATTGTTAAAAAGAGTAATACAATGTTTTGATTGTTATGCACATCAACATCAAGTCAAATTCTTTGTACAAACCTACATAACAATAAACCTGTTTGTGATTCTGAACATACCTGTGTGGAAACATCTGCATCATTTCTTCCTGCTCCTATATTAAAACAATATCAATGATTAAATCATCTTAATAACATTATGATGTAACAAAAAGTATGATCATCTTACAGAACTATGATGTTTATTTAATTCATACAAATCTTACCTGAGTTTTGAGAACTTTTTTTTCTGAGATAGAAAAATACAAGTAGAGATGCTCCGGTGATAAGTAACACAACAAACACAATAACAGGGTCCACAATTACTGCTGTGTTTGAACTATGTTCTCCACATTCTGCATCAGTTGAAGCAGTTCCTGCTTTTATCAGCTGAAGATTTAATGATTCACATCTGGAATAATGGAGGGAAACACATCACAGGAACAGTTAGAGATATATTACATTTACTGCAGTTGTAATAACTTTGACTATCTGTTGTTTCACTTACTTTGTATGTGACTGACAAGATGTAGATGTCCCATCTGAAAATGTGTCACTACTGCAGTCAGTGCACACAGTGTCTGTGAAGGCCGTTCCTGCACAAATACAACAGATATGAAGTGAATCTAAAAAAACACTTTCAACAAACTGTTGACTGTTTAGATTTCAATTCTTTGACGAGCATCATTAAAGAACAGTAACAAGAACTGATCACTGGACAGACTTTAATGGAGTCATTATATTCAGGGGTGATAGGTCAGGATACACCTTACCTTGTGTATCAGTTTTCTTTCTCTCTTGTGTCTTGTTAGTAAAATGTTATAATGTTTAGTACTTGTAGATGTAGTATTAGTAATAAATGTGTTTGTAACTAAAAGTGAACTTGTTGTGTTTTCTTGTGTTTGCATCTCAGTCTCTTAACCTTAAAATACTTTATACCCTGACACAATCATTATTAAGATTATTAACAACCATAATTATAATTCACCTCTATTTAATTATTATTATACCTACTCTAATATGAGTTATGTTGCTGGCTGAATCATTTCATGTGTCAGTTGTGCACAATAATAACTCATCATTCCTCTATGAAATCATAAAACTATTAAAGTGCACACATTTCTACTCTTGTGTTAAGTTGCTCTTTAAAGAATGTTTGGTGTTATCATTTCAAACTTAGGAAAACCAACCTTTGTGGCTGATATATTGTCCTGGTTCACAGCTTGTGTGTTCCTGTGCTGCTATACAGTTGTGTTTGTTGTCTTTATCAGAGTCTGTACAATAGAATCCATCCAGAGGTTCACAAACTGTATTTGATAATGTTGTGCATGATGTCTTTATCCTCAAACCAGAACCTGTGAACACATCAAGGTTACACATGAAGTAACTAATACATCTACTAGAGAAAAGCTAAATGATGAAATGATGTCATCCAAAGGAAATGTGACATGATTTTATTAATTGGAAATCAGTCATTGTTTTTATGTAAAGCACATTGAGTTGCCACTGTGTATGAAATGCTCTATATAAATAAAAACTGCCTTAAATAATTCTAATTAATGTTCCATCATCATATTTAGTACAAAGTTACACTACCAGACTATAAAGTGCTGCATCACTCATGTACATTGTTTACATGTTGTTATTTCTCTGCTCAATATATACTCAATATCAGAACCATGACATCATATCCTCTTTTGGGGTGTTGGACAATTCAGTTTATTCATCCATCCATCCATCAGCTATACAGTTTATTCATTTAAAGGGTTGCAGCTGACACTGGGTGATAGATGAGTACATCCTACACATGTTAGCAGTTTATCACAGAGCTGACACATAGAGACAGGTTAGTCCCCTGGTTAGTTTAACATCACTCCAGAAGGTAACTCTATAGTTACATTATTATTACCCTTTACTACATAATGTTACCCAATCATTACCTGATGTAAAATCCTGATAGGGAAGGACATGTTGTGGGTATTTACAGTGAAAAAAATACTCCTAGTATTTTCACCTGACAGGTCCTCGCTGCTTACATTAATGTACATATCCATTTTAATCAGTTGAAAATATAATTTGTGGAGATTTAAACTGCAGAGAGAAACATAACTCTGATCTCAAGTCAAGGATCATATTTAATATCAGACTATTGAACTGTCTCTATATGTGTATCTGTTACTAATGATAGAAAACACAAGTTTACCTGAATCACAGTTTGTACAGGGGAAGCACTCTCTACGTGCTGTTGGTTCATCCATGAATCTTCCATCAATACAGGACAGACAGGATGTACTTCTGAACTCTGTACAATCTGTTTTAACTCGACCTCCTGTAACAAACCAAAACAAATCATTTTTTACGATTTTGTGTGATATATTGTGTCTATTAATTGGATTGATGATCAAATTCAATTTTTATAATGCTTTGAGCACTATATGTGAAATAACATTCTCTCTCTCTCAGATCAAATTAAAACCATCAAGTCAGTTTTTTCCATCTTTCTGATTCTTGTACTTTATAATTCACCAATTTATAATTCCAAGTACTTGAATCTCTAAACAGTGTAACAAAAAGAACTGAAGAAGTTAAAATTCCATTTAGTTTTATCTTACCAGAAGGACACTTTGGACAGCATCTTTGGTTAATTAAGTACTCAGCATGATGACATGTGTGGCTAAGAACACTGAAGACATTCATCATGATTAACTGTAAACAGAGACACAATGAACATTAGACTTTTTGTAATTCAAGACATTAACATTACCTCTCCAGTACACAACGAAACACTTTGAATTGCACAACTTTCTTTTAACTTCTAACCTTTAATGTTTTTCCCACTAAAATTCATTTTTCTATGTCTGAATGAGCGTCTTTCTGTATATGTGTGTGTGTGTGTGTGTGTGTGTGTGTGTGTGTGTGTGTGTGTGTGTGTGTGTGTGTGTGTGTGTGTGTGTGTGTGAGGGAAACATAAACAAAAGACTACATTTTTAAGATGAGTAATGTAATGTACAAACTGATGGTAAGAGAAAAGAAGATTGTTGTTTCTGACACAAATGTTCTTACCAGAAATGTGAGAACAGTGTTCAAAGGTTTTCTTCTCCAACACTTTTCATATGACATGTTAGCAGTGTTCATCAACTCCATAGACTGTAAGTGATATCCACAATGAGATGAAACCTATAATCCTAATTCAAATAGAGGACACCTGGAAACAAAGAAGAGAACATGTACATTAACATTTAGTTAACAGACAGCAGTTAAACATATTCATTGTATTAAAAGTTCTAGTTCACCTTAGTACAAATCATCCTGAACTGAAAATGAATTGACTCAAACTAAAAGTTAAATTAAGACAGTTTAACAGTTTGATTTATAGATGAACCAGTCAGATAAATGATGAATCAGCATTTTGTGTTCTCTAATAACTGAAACCATTGTCAGTTTTAGTTCTGTGTTTAAAGTTACTGAGGTCAACATCCTTTAACAGTTTAAGGAAACATCATGTTAATAGAGTAGTTATGTAGTGTTAGTACTGATCTGTAAAAGATCTTTAAGTCCTTTTATAGCAGATTTTAATCTTGTACATTGACTTTTGTTCACATTTGGATAAAACATTGTGCTTTTTAAAATATTTACTGGAACATTAATTCATCTACATACAGGTGTAAGTCAGACTGTACCAGTTTTTTCTGCCTCCTGCTTTGAATATGTTCATGTCTCCATCAGACGCCATCTGCCTCTGTGTGTTTCTCTTTCTTCTTTCACTAACAAAGACCACGCCAACTGATGGTAGGGATGAGGGGGTGAGGGTCGAAGGGTAGGGATGGGGGGTGAGGGTAGGTGGGTAGGGATGAGGGGATAAGGGTCGAAAGGGATGAAGGTCGAAAGGTTGAAGAGGTGGGATGAGGGGTGAGGGTCGGTTGGATGTATTGGGGTTAGGGTCGAGGGGTCGTAGGGTAGGGAGGGAGAAGTGAGGGTCGTGGGGATGGGGGAAGGGATGGGATGTAGGGGAGGGGGACAAGAAAAGAATAGAGGTTTAGGATGTAGTGTGGGTGCGAGTTGGAGCCGGGTGTTAGGTTGATGAGGAGGCACAGGATGCTGTACCCGTCTCCTAGGTGAGTGTAGGAAGGGAACCGGGGAAGGATGAGACTCTGGGTGGGGGAGCTGTCTCTGCGTCTGGTCCGTGGTGCAGATCCCCAGTTCCTGTAATAAAGCAAAAAGAGAGAACATTAGAAAGAGGGGGGGGGGGGGGGTATTCGGGGTGAGACGAAGGGGGATGGTCTGGGGGGGTTTCAACACTATTGATGATACATCCCGCAGTTCTTCCTCACTTCTGTCTCCTCTGTCTTTATTCCTTCACTCACTCTGAACATATAAAAAGCAGAACTTTAACTTAAATGATGTTGATGACAGTAATTGTGGACAAACAACACAGTGAATGTGTCATCAGGCAAACTAAAAAGTCCTATTTCACTAACTTAGAAAAAAGCAGAGAGCAGAAGAATTTCATTATGAGTCTAATAATAAATGGAGAAGAGTGCAAAGATTCTACAAATAGAGAAAATAGGTTTTTACGTTTTACTCTCAGTTGTATTAATCTTTGGTAGATTCTAAATTGAAAATGTCTTTCAAGGATTTGTGTGAGTCAGTTCTTAAAACTGAGGTACTGGTTTCAGTTATAGGATAGGTTTAGCAGAGCAGACATTTTGATACAAGTACAACAAACACTGTACACAATTCAAATGATGGGTGTGACAGTGATATTATTATGATGATATTATTAAGGAAATGAAATAGCAGATGAAGTTGTAAAGGAGGCTTCTACAGTTACATAAGCAAAACAAAAATCAATGGCATCATTAAGCAGAGATTGAAAGAAGCAAAGGAAGGAAGAGAGAAGAAAATTATGAAGTTCAAAAGATGACTCAGATTTAAACAACCAGGATTTTACTACCAATAACAGGAAATCATGACACTGGCAGATGTGAATACTGGATAAGAGGAAACAGTAGAACATGTTATGAGAAGTATGAGGAAGAAGAAGACATGTGACTCAAAAGCTCAGAAAGAAAGAAAATAGGTACAATTTGATTTAGCTAATACATATTTTACAACAGAGCTCAAGAAGCGAGTGTTATTAAACTTTTTTATTATCTCTGAATAACTCATTTGATTTTTTGAAGAAGGAAGAGCGAACAAAAAAGAAAAAAAAGGGGTTGCTGTGTACACTAGGTACACGAACTTTCGGTTTAAACCAGGAATTAGGAAAGAAGAGCCTAATGTGTATTCTCTGAATTTATCTTTACATTTCCACGACACTAAACGATACACAGTGTAGTTAATAGTTCTTATATAGTATCGATGTCGAGTCATAAAGATAACTTTGATTAAAATACATTACGAAAGTCTCTCTACTTACACTTGTTGCGTCGTCAGTTTTCAGCCGAGTAGCACCTGACTGGAGCCACTCCCTGTACTACAGTAGCCTACTGTACAATGCTTACAAGTACAATGTTAAACATTTGACGCCGCCCACATTGGGCTACATCTGTATACTGCAGTTTATTTATTTTAGCAGTAGACAGACAGGAAACATGGGAGAGAGAGCAGGGTGTATGGAGTTAAATTCGTTTTATAATGATGTGTGTGTGCAGATCGACTGTCTGTGTGTAAATATGTAATCTGTAAATATAAACACCTTACATAAATATAAAAAAAAGATTTGTATACTCACAAAAATATTTTGCAAATATAAAACGGATCTGCAAATACACAAACAAATTCCACAAATAAAAATAATATCTGTGAATACATTAAATGAATTTACAAATGAATGAAAAGCATTTGTGAATATCTTGTGGATGCATAACAGTCAGAAATATACACAACATTAAACAGTAATAGTAATATTAATAGTAATATAGCCTATTCTAATTGAGGAGAGTTGCTACATGTTTATAGTTTTTTCTTGATCACCAGGACAAAATGCATCTCTGATCCATGCTGCACAGTGTTTCCATCCTTCCATCCATTAACTCAAGTTATCATAGCTGGGACGCAATTAAGACACATTTTCCCAGCTGGAAACATTTGGGGGTACTAAATTGCGTGCACAGTGTAATAGATTGCGTGTGCCGTTTGCGTGCGTTTTGTGGGTGATCTACTAAGAATAATTGCGTAAATGAAAACAGGTGCAACAGGGTGGAGACAGCAGTATTTAAATGAGGGTTTTGTGTCTTTGTGGAGAGTTTGGACGAGCAGAAAGCTGCAAGCACAAAATGAAATGTGATCAGGTTCTAGTGGAAGAGGTTAACTAATATATTGAGTTATAACAAAAACAAATATTACCAGAGAAACCCACATATGGAGAGTATTTGTGACGAAGTCAATGCTGTTAGTAAAACCAAAAGTATTCCACTCCAAACATATTAACACAGGTGGAAAAACTCTGTCCTGTGTGTATTCTGTCATTGTGCCTCCGTCTCCTCCTCTCTACAGTGACAGAAGTCATCTGTGTGCAGTGAGCAGCCGAGCTGGGGACTCGGACTCGAGTTGCACTTAAGTCTCACTAAACTGTGACGTCAGACTCGACTTGGACTCGACCTCAAAAGACTTCAGACTTTGCTGCTGCTGCCGCCGTCATCTCTGCTACCAGTTCTGCTTTTATAACACTTAGCTCAGGTGGCTTCATGTGGTCCCCTCGGTATATTGGGTCAGGCAGTGTTGCTTTGCGCATCATCCATTGGGTGGCAATGATAAATATCAGTTTCCTTTTCTTTTTTTAATTTGTATTTTATTTTTAAATAACATGAGTAGTATTTGAAATATTTGTTATAATAATGAAATTATATGATACTATAATAACTTAAAAATAATAAAAATATGAACATCTCCAACCACCACCACCACCTCTTCTTTCTTCTGTTTGTCTTATTCTTATGTTTTTTTCTTCTTTCTGCTGTTTGTCTTATACTTCGATCAGATCGATCAGAAAGGATCAAAACGGACAGCTCCATCTGCTGGCCACTGGTGGGAGGTTTTATTTCCAGAAATGTCATGTACAAGGCCTAGTTTATCAAACTCCACTGGTCTGCTGAATGTTTTGTTTATTATTTTCATAGTTTGAGTTGATGTAGCTGATGAGATTCATATAATCAAGTGGAAAAGTGTTTAATTGTTACATTTTTGGGCCGAATTAAGAAAAAGGGTGTAAGAATGTATTCAGTGCACTCTCACTTTTGCTTTGGTGTGTTTTTTCTTTACACTTTCCCACCCTTTGTGAAACCCAAGCACACAGAGACTCCAAAATACGTTTACAACTTTTATTTTTCACCCAGAATGTGTTTCATTTAAAAGGCAATGCATATAAAACACAAGTAAATAAGATCTGTTTAGTTTAAAGCTCGCTCACCACGACAAGTTACAGATCTACGAGCGAGAACACGAGACAAGACGAGAGACAAACATTTACTACCATCTGCAAACATTTAGTTAAACATGGAGCTGACAGACATACACACATCACAAGGACAGGCACATATAAATAACATTAATAATAATCAAAAACACTCAACAATTAAAAAACACACACGTACTTAAGATACAAATTAACAATTGGCTTGTACAGGCTAAAGTGCAATAATGAACATGATTATCCAAAGACTCAGGTGACCAATCAACAAATAAAGGCTCAAGCCGTTCCTCTCTGTTGTATGTTTTTTTGTGTTTACTTTAGCAAACTTCTGTTAAACATGAAGCAGACAAGTACATACAAACATCACAAAGACAATAATGTACCGCATCTCGGAGCGTTTCTTTCGCTGTTTAGACGCTGGTGTTATGTCCCAACTGGCTTTCAAGCTAACTGAGTTCCGTACCTAACAGCGGCAGATATGATTGCATATGAAAGTAGGCTATATTAAAATGAGCGTCAAATTCGATCATACCAGAGTAAAAACTTACTCAGCCACCTAACTTAATGGTGTGAGCCACGTCCTGTGATACGCAGGTTCCATTTTGATTTGGGTTTACTCAAAACAGCTGGTTACTTTTGGTTTCACTAATAAAACAACCTAACATCCTACCATAACATATGTATCAGTTCTTTTCTCGACTCGACGAACATGTTGACCACTAGGCTACAGCCTCTATGACACACATTACGACAAGGAAATACTTTTTAAACTGGGACGATCAAACTGAGTCGGAAAAGTCTGTAAAATGACCCTACATAAATAGAATAGCCTACACATAGCCTAGTGATATTCTACCCACATCACTGTACTTCAGGCAGACATAGCTACTCATTTACAGTCATGATCCTCCCATTGTGTATAGGCTGTAGACTCAGAACTCTGTGTTGAAGTGCTTGTTAGTACTGTTATTGCCTTCGTATTTCACGTCTCATATCATATGAGAAAACGTCAGCTGTATAACAGCCAATCCCACAATTCTGATGTTGTATCAAGGGATGCCCGAGCTAACACTGCAGTGCTCAATTAACAGCAAGTAAGTTTGGTACAAATGACTATGTAGCACCCTGGACATTTTAGAGGATACTATTAGTTGCAGAAGTGTTATTGTATCGATTTTCTGAGCGATATTCTTTTTCTCCATTAGGTGGCGGTAGTAGCTTTCTTATGTTAGTGACTGGCGCTGTAATCCTTTGTTGAAGAAAGTTAGCTCAGTAAAGACAGTCAGAGTATCAGCAACGGGGGATAATACTCATTTTAGACTGTCCTTGTGATGCGTTTTCAGAACAATATAATCATCTGGATGAAAGTTGTCTACATTCAGTGTGTAACATATACAATGAAAGGTTGTCTACTTTATTGGCAATCCACTCAAAACACTGAATCCTGTGCCACGTCACTGCCTCCTTATTATTTCTAATGTTAGTTGGTGTTTATGTCGCAGCTACTGTCAACATTTATTTAATTTGATTTATTTGACATTTTTGAAAAAATAAATAGTAAAAACAAAAATATAAAAACATCATATTTTAAGTCTCTTTATAAGAATACAACCAGAAAATACAGGGAATGTATTTGCCTTATTAAAAAATCGGAGAAAAAGAAAACAACTCCTATAGGCTTAAGTGGCAAGTATTAAGTGTGACCTCCCCTTACACTTGAGCAATAGCAGGAACCTGTCCCTCTTAAACCTAAATGGAATGGAACTGTAATTAATAATAATATTTAACAGTTGAACTGAAGTAGTAGTATATCTAAAATACTTATATTGCACAGACATGAAAAAATGTAAAATGCACAGACATGTAAAAGTGCAGTTTGTGAAATTGTCCATTGGGGGGGGGGGGGTTACTAGGAGCAGTGCTGATGGTACAGTCCAACAACTGCAGTGAGGAAGGACCTGCAATATCTCTCCTTCACACACTTTGGGTGAAGCAGTCTGTCGCTGAAGGAGCTCTCCAGCAGTCGCTGTCCTGCATGGGGGTGGGAGTTGTTGCTCATCAGAGATGACAGGTTGGCCATCATTCTGCACTTTTACCACCCTTTATCGGTCAATGGGGCATCCCAGGACAGAGCTGGCTTTCTTTATCAGTTCATGCAGTCTCTTCCCGTTGAGATGAGCCGAGACACTGCTACCCCAGCAGACCACCACATAAAAGATGAGTATGAGATGAGTACCTCGGTCTCCTGAGCAAGTAAAGTCTGTTCTGGCCTTTTTCTCATGAAGTGCAGTGGTGTTGTCAGTCCAGTCCAGTTCATTGTTCAGGTGAACTCCCAAGTACTTGTAAGATGTGTCTGTCTCAATGTCCATTCCCTGGATGTTCACCGGTGCCAGAGGAGTGTTTGTGCCTGCGGAAACCATGCAGGTTAGATTGAATGAATGAAACTTTATTGATAACCACAGGGGAAATTCACTTGTTATGCAGCAATTCAAAATTAGAAGAATAAGCTTAATAGATAAGATAATAAGAAAAGAAAAAAAAATAGTAAGAAACTGCTGCTAGGCTACATTGTAGACATGTAGTGGATCTAAAATGGACCCAAAAGTAAGATGCAAACAGAACTAATATACATGTTATGCAGAGGAAGATATGATAGTACAGACCATAATGAAACAGCTGAATATGGACTAAATTGATAAAACAGCATCCTGCTCCTTTATACAACCTGAACCTGATTTGTCCATACCTGTCACATTTAATTATTCATTGCAGTATACTGTGATTGTTAAAATTACACATACTTTAAGGTATGACTAACAATAATATTAATTATGATTGTAGTGTATTAGTCATATGGTACATTTTTGTATTGAATGAAATATTTGACAGTGTTCCAGCTCACACTACACATGGTTATTTAATATGATGTAATGCTGGAAAATGATGATCATGATTAGTTAGCATAGCTTTACATCCATATATGAATCCTTACCAACCTCTTCCTGTCAGTCTGGTCAGGCTCACAGTCTACAGATAGTTCACTCTGTGGTGTTGGGATCATCTGAGCAGGAAGAACAGGATCCTAATTCCAGCATGTGTTGTTAATGTCATCAGGAATGTCTTCCCATCCAAAGAATATCATGGATTTAATTACTATGACTTTTAAAAATGTTCTCTCAGTATGACACAGACTAGTGTTTCTCAAACTATTCATTGTTTTGCTATATACACTAGTTTATCATACATATTGTTCTTTTAATATTCTTTTCTCAAAGGTTGTTTATGATTTTTATCACAAGAAATGAATGCAATGAATACACAAATGGAAAAAAAATCACAACAATGACCACATCAAGCTGCAGCAAATACAGTTGGATTATTGACCAGGAAATACGTCTTTGGACCCAGTAACCTGCTGGTTTGAACACACAAGTCTACTCATCCAGTGAGATTGATTGTTCTAGTTACAGATGATTTTCTTTTTTCTGTGACATCACAGCTGTGAAGGTGAAATTCCCAGGTGTTTCTGGCAGGTCTCGTCCAGTGGGAACCAAGATTTTGCCTTTGTCAGATTTCACACATATGTGTCAGCTGAGCAGATCATGGTGGGAGTTGAAGTCCATTTGGAGTCCTTTCTTTATCAGACTTACTGCAGGCAGGTCTGCTTTGTCTCATGCATGAGCTATGAGGCCCAACAACAAGAACAATGAAATGGCATTTGTTGTATTGTCATCTCATAGTTTGTACATCCTCCTCATGTCTGTGTGCATGTCCTCCAGATTCCTCCTGCAGACTAAACACATGCAGCTGCTCTGTGATAGACTGGTGTGACCTCATGACTCATCCAGTGTGTCTGAGGACAGGCTCCAGTATCCTGGACAATGCTGTCAGGTGAACATCATGGCTGACTGATTTCAACCTGGGGATAGAAATAAATTTATCTAAAGCAGAAGCATCATGCAGACTTGTAAAGACATCACAGAGTGTAAGTCAGGAACATTTCAAAGAATACATCACTGTCTTACCTGGAACTGTTCTCACTGATGATAGGCCCTCTAATCTCAGAGGTTCCTTTTAAATGAAATAATAAATGAGTGACCTCAGTTAGAGAACATACAGCATGATAAACTGTATTCATTGTTAAAAATAGTAATACAATGTTTTGATTGTTATGTATATGAACATCAAGTCAAATTCCTTGTATGTACAAACCTACATAACAATAAACCTGTTTGTGATTCTGAACATACCTGTGATGGAGCATCTTCATCATTTCTTTTATCTTCTATATTAAAACAATATCAATGAGAAATCATCTTAATAACATTATGATGTGACAAACACTATGATCATCTTACAGAACTATGATGTTTATTTAATTCATAAGAATCTTACCTGAGTTTTGAGAACTTTTTTTCCTCCACCGAAATGCAACAAATATCCCAATTGCGATTACAAGCGCCACAGCAAGTGTCCCAAAGACAGGGCCCACAATTACTGTTGTGTTTGAACTATGTTCTCCACATTCTGCATCAGTTGAAGCAGTTCCTGCTTTTATCAGCTGAAGATTTAATGATTCACATCTGGAATAATGGAGGGAAACACATCACAGGAACAGTTAGAGATATATTACATTTACTGCAGTTGTAATAACTTTGACTATCTGTTGTTTCACTTACTTTGTATGTGACTGACAAGATGTAGATGTCCCATCTGAAAATGTGTCACTACTGCAGTGAGTGCACTCAGTGTCTGTGAAGGCCGTTCCTGCACAAATACAACAGATATGAAGTGAATCTAAAAAAACACTTTCAACAAACTGTTGACTGTTTAGATTTCAATTCTTTGACGAGCATCATTAAAGAACAGTAACAAGAACTGATCACTGGACAAAGCAGCATAAGAGCATTAGACAACGTGTAAGTCATCAACATAACACACACACACACACACACACACACACACACACATTAACATCTGGTTTAGAATCATTCTACTTGTTTCACTCTCAGAAAGCTAAAGCTACTATCAAAAATGTTAAATTGGGAATCACACAATAGTTGCAATACTTTGATTAATGAGTCATCATATTCAGGCGTTAAACCTGTCTGTCCATGGACACAAGAGGACTGACTCTGCCCCCCAAACTGTGCAACACATGTGATAGGTCAGGATACACCTTCAGGCGGGCAGACTGAAACTTTAAAACTTTTATGAGATCCAGGTTTCTGGTTGCTGGCTGTGTTTCTTTCTTTCTGTCAGGCTGGTTGAAAACTTGCATTCTACTAGTCTGAAGATGAGACTCTGAACAGTAAAATGTTATAATGTTTAGTACTTGTAGCTGTAGTATTAGTAATAAATGTGTTTGTAACTAAAAGTGAACTTGTGGTGTTTTCTTATGCTTCTCGGTCACTTAACCTTAAAATATCTTATACCCTCACACAATCATTAAGCATGTTTGGTGTTATCATTTCAAACTTAGGAAAACCAACCTTTTTGGCTTTTATATTGTCCTGGTTCACAGCTTGTGTGTTTCTGTGCTGCTATACAGTTGTGTTTGTTGTCTTTATCAGAGTCTGTACAATAGAATCCATCCAGAGGTTCACAAACTGCATTTGATAATGTTGTGCATGATGTCTTTATCCTCAAACCAGAACCTGTGAACACATCAAGGTTACACATGAAGATACAAAAGCAAAATGATGAACTGTTTTGATGACAACATAAGGAAATGTGACACAATTTTATAAATTAATAAATTCATGGCAATTCAACATTTAATACAAATCATCTAAAAGAATCATCTGATCTTCACCAGTTGTTTAAATCTAAAAGCAGATTCAGACTTCACACTGTTCTTCATATGTTTCCTTAAGGTATGAACACTTCACACCTGAATCCTGCAGGTATTCACTCTCTGTGTAGATGTGCACAGCAGGCCAATAGAAACACTAGGGCACTGTGTTTGGAAATGGAGTCATAATTCTAATTGATGTTCCATCACCATATTTAGTACAAAGTTACACTACCAGACTATAAAGTGCTGCATCACTCACATGCATTGTTTACATGTTGTTATTTCTCTGCTCAATATATACTCAATATCAGAACCATGACATCATATCTTCTTTTGGGGTTGAGTGTTGGACACTTCTGTTTATTCATCCATCCATCAGCTATACAGTTTATTCATTTAAAGGGTTGCAGCTGACACTGGGTGATAGATGAGTACATCCTACACATGTTAGCATTATATCACAGAGCTGACACATAGAGACAGACAACCATTCACACTCATGAGCAATGAGTCTGACTCCCCTGGTTAGTTTTAACATCACTCCAGAAGGTGGCTCTATAGTAATATTATTATGACCCTGTACTACATATTTTTACCTAGCAACTCATGATGTAAGATCCTGATAGGGTATTACACTATTTTTAGTGAAAGAAAACTCTGGTACTTTCGCCTGATTCGCCACTTACATTAATGTACATATCAATTTTAATAGTATTGTACAGTTGAAACTATGGTAGTTTGTGGAGCCGGCGCAGAGAAAAACATAACTGTATTCAATCAAGGATCATACTTAATATCAGACTATGGAACTGCCTCTATATGTGTATCTGTTACTAGTGATAGAAAACACAAGTTTACCTGAATCACAGTTTGTACAGGGGAAGCACTGTTTATGTCCTGTTGGTTCATCCATGTAGCTTCCAGTAATACAGGGAAGACAAGAAGTACTTCTGAACTCTGTACAATCTGTTTTCACTCGATTTCCTGTAAAAAAAAAAAAAAAAAAAATCTGATTTTGTTCAATATATTGTGTCTATTAATTGGCTTGCTAATCAAATTTTTTTTTTAATCCTCTGAGTGCTAAAAAATGAAATAACATTCTCCTAAAACAAACTAAATTCCATTTATTTTTATCTTACCAGGAGGACACTTTGGACAGCATTCTTTCCCAATTAAGTACTCAGCAGGATGACATGTGAGGCTAAGAACACTGAAGGCATTCCTCATGATTATCTGTAAACAGAGACACAATGAACATTAGACAATTTTAACAAAGACTGAGTGTAATTGAAGACATTGACCAATAACTGCAGCCCGATCAAAATGGGATTTTTGAAACTGATACCAGTTGGAGTCAAGGGCCAAATTCATAGGAGAGTGGTCAAAGAGCAATGCCACTGGCTGTGGCTGAAAAGAAAAGAAGCTGCTTGGGCTGCCAAGAGGACCAGCTAACAGCAAAACACACACCCAGGCCATCAACCTATGGTGGGACTGCCTCAGCAGAGGGTGTCTTGTGATAAATGGCCGAAACACCCTGTGAAGCTGAGGTACACAACTGAAGATGTGTCTTTGCTGTAGCAACATCACCCGGTGGCCGTCTCCAAGCAATCCCCACAGGAATCAGGTGTGGTGCTGAAACTTGCAATACCTAGTCCTCCTATTGAATCTATAGCTATACACATAAAGATTGATTGATTGATTGATTGATTGATGATTTGATAGAATCTTAAGAGTGGAAAAATTCACAGATAACCGATATGGTGGCTGATATAATGAATTTGAAATGAAAATAGAAAATAGACCTTCTTTATGTGAATTGTTCACTGATTTTGCACTGATATGAGGCTGCTTTATTAAACAATGAAGTATATTTAACATTTTTAAGCATTTCTAAAAATTAACACAAACAAAATAGAGAATAAATAAAAATAAAATGGCAAAATAAACATCAGTACTGTAGCGTATCAGTCCTTATTGAATTGATTGATCAATTGTTTGAACTCCAGTCAGAAATGCTTTTTTTCTTGTTTATCTATAAAGGTCATTATTTATATTTCACCATTCATGTCTAACTATAACTCACAAACAGCCGAGTAAAGAGATGAAGAGTGACAGTAACGTTATTTTGTTACACATGTTCAGGGGAAACTTGAAAAAACAGTGGAAAAACAGATGTTGAAATTTACATTTTTGTAAATGTAATGACTGTAATTGTTCAGTTGGACACAAACTGAACTTTGAGTGCTGAACATAACCGTTCACACATTAGCTGCCACTTAGCTGACAAGGTATAAAATAGCTACATTAACGGTCGGGCACTACCAATAACGGTTGTTAGACTTCATCAGTGATTACACTGAGGTGTGCATCTATAAAAATCATCCATCCAATCACCATAAAGAAAACAAAAATATGAGAAAACAAAATGTTTTGCCAGATATCTGCGAGGTTCATCATTTCCACTGAGAGGTGACTGATCATGCAGAATGTGGCTGATTTAAACCATCCCGTCACATGTTGAATTTACAGCAATTGGAGTCACAAGAGTAAAGATGTGACTGTGGTGGGGGGGGGACCACACACAGTCACATTGTTCCTGTGACTTAGCCCCCTTACCACTTTGTAAATAGAGGAATTCACCTATTTAACTGAAGATGTGTCATCCAACCACAGTTCAGCTGCCAACAATCTGTTGGAGGTCATGATGTGTTGAAGCCAACAGAACCACATCATCTACAAAAATCTGAGAAGCAATTCTGAGGTCCACTCTCCTCCCCCCATGTGCACCTTAAGATTCTGTCCATGAAAATGGAATCAGTGACAAGGAACAACCCTGGCAAAGCCCAATACCCATTGAGAACATGTCTGACTTACTGCAGAGAATACAAAGACAGCTCTCACAGCAGTTAAATAAGAACCAAATGTCATGCAGCACAAGGTGCCCGATGGGACATAGTCATAAGTCTTCTGTGTCCATTGGGATCACATTTGTTTCTCACACTTTTAAAGCGTCCTTGGGTTTGTGAAAGGTGCTATATAAATCACACCTATTATTATTATTATTTTTAAAGCTCTATATCAGCTGCTTGTACGATCTTATAGTTTCAGACACTACTCAAAGCTTGTGACCATAGATTAGGGTTGAAATATAGGCCGAGAGCTCTGCCTTCTGACTGTTATTTCTTAACCATGACGGTCCGGTAAAATGCATTACTGCTGATGATGCACTTATCCCCAATGTCAACCTCACACTCAATGGAGCAGAAATTCCCTCACATCCCAGAGACAGAAGTGCACCTTTTTCGTGTAGACCACCATGGCCTCAGCTTTAGAGGTTCCAGCATCCCAGCTACTTCACATTCAGCTACCAACGATCCGAGTGCCTGTTGAAGCCAACAGAACCACATCATTGCAAAAAGCAGAGAATCGATCCTGAAGTCCCCAAAGGAGACACTCTTCTCCCTGCAGCTATGCCTTGAAACCTTGTCCATGAAAATTACAAACAGTATCCTTGCATGGATGAAGAGCTGCTCCAAAGCCAGGACAGAATCCACATTGTTCCTCCTGAATTTGAGATTCAGTCAGCTAGAGCCTCCTGTCCACTACACTAATATAAGCTTTTCCCAGGAGGCTCAGTAGTGAGATATACAGATAGTTGGAAAATGTCCAGAGCCTTCAGCATCTCAGTGTGAATCTCATCCACTGAGGAGTCTTTTGACTACCTCAGAGACCTCTGCCAGGGATATGAGTGAGGCTTCCCATGAGTTGTCCAACTCTGCCTCGTCCATAAAGGGCATGTTGGTCGGGTTTAGGAGATTCTCAAAGTATTCCTTCCAGCGCCGAACAGTGTCACCAATCAAGGTCAGCAGTTCTTCACCCCTGTTGAAAGCAAGGCTGGGCTAGGAGTCAAGCCACTGCTCCTTAGCATCGAAAGGAGCCAGCTGAGGTTGGGCACCTGGTTAGGATTCTAAAGGTGTTCTGGACACGTACAACTGGAAGGAGATCCCAGAGCAGATCCAGAGCACGCTTGGAGGGATTAAATTTATCTCCACACCTGGGACCTTGGGATCCTCCAGGGGTAGCTGGAGGGCGATACCAGTAGAGGGATGTCTGGGTTTCCGTATTCAACCCAAAGCCCCCATGACTCAGTCCCAGATAAGCAGTGGATGGATGGATGGATTTTTAAAGCTATGCACACCACTAAAAAGTGAGCTGTATGAATGAATGAAACATTCATGTTTTGGGGGACATCTAGACCATCCTAATATTAAAACCATCTAACCCAACCCCAAGTCTCACTTTCCACAGAGGTCATCACCACTGAGCAGAACTGATGAAACTTTTGGCCTCTAAAATGCATTTTTCTATGTCTGAATGAGCGTCTTTCTGTGTGTGTGTGTGTGTGTGTGTGTGTGTGTGTGTGTGTGTGTGTGTGTGTGTGTGTGTGAGGGGAAAATGAACAAAAGAAATGTTTATATTACTCCTCTTTTAAATGTATGCAATGTACAAACTGATGGTAAGAGAAAAGAAGATTGTTGTTTCTGACACAAATGTTCTTACCAGAAACGTTAAAGTGTTCAAAGGTTTTCTTCTCCAAGACTTTTCATATGACATGTTAGCAGTTTTCATCAACTCCATAGACTGTAAGTGATATCCAGAATGAGATGAAACCTACAATCCTAATTCAAATGGAGGACACCTGGAAACAAAGAAGAGAACATGTACATTAACATTTAGTTAACAGACAGCAGTTAAACATATTCATTGTATTAAAAGTTCTAGTTCACCTTAGTATAAATCATCCTGAACACAAACTGTTTTTCTGCCTTCTGCTTTGAATATGTTCATGTCTCCATCAGAGGCCATCTGCCTCTGTGTGTTTCTCTTTCTCCTTTTTCTTTAAATCTGGAATCAGTTGCACTCTCTTCTTTCTTGAATCAGTTGTTTATTTTCTCCTTGTTTTCCTTCGACCATTTTCGATACATCCTGCAGTTCTTCCTCACTTTTGTCTCCTCCGTCTTTATTCCTTCGCTCACTCTGAAAATATAAAAGCAGAACGTTAACTTAAACATCTGAATGTGAAACACCAGCGTGCAGTTTAAAACACAGCAGCAGCTTTATGCTGCTTTAGTTGGTTCAGTTTTAAAAAGACTTACTGAGAGATCTTCTTTATTTCCATCTGTACAATAAATCAACTCTGATCCTGATCCACTTCTAAGTCATCTAGAAGTCCAGTCTTTTATTGATCAGCAGACAGTTAGTTTAGTTATTAGAAGAAACACAATGTAGAAAAAAATATTTACTGAAACAGTATTTTATATGTTCATAGGTAATGAACTAGTGGCGATAATGCACCGATAAGAAGAAGGAGAAGAAGAAGAAGAAGAAGAAGAAAAAAAGGAGGGAGGAGGAAGAAGGAGGAGCTAACAAAAATGCAAAACATGGGGGTGTCAGTGAACACGGTCTTAACTTTCGGTTGAGGCCAGAATTAGGAAAGAAGGAAATAAGAGACTAATGTGTATTCTCTGAATTCATCTTCACATTTCCACGACACTAAACGATACACAGTGTAGTTAATAGTTCTTACATAGCATCGATGTCGAGTCATAAAGATAACTTTGATTAAAATACATTACGAAAGTCTCTCTACTTACACTTGTTGCGTCGTCAGTTTTCAGCCTTCACCAATGTAGACTTTCAACTGACGACCAATCAGTCAGTCCATGATGGACTCCTATGATTGGCTCCTGTGAACCAGTCATAGCAAACAACAACAATTTTGAAATCCTCCCCCTTTATAACCTCACAAGGAAGGAGTAAAGGTTAAATTAATCATATTCACTCTGCTGGCATGTAAGAAATGTCAGACAGCATATATGTTAATAACGCTGACACTACTCTGATAATGCACGTATGTACACTAGAGAAAAACATTCTTTATTTTCATTTTCATTTTTAACGAGTGCAGTGACCTGGGTGTGTACTACAGCAGACGGTATTTTAACTTTTAGTAAGTTTTGGCCAAATCATGATCATTACAGATAATGGTCAGTACAGTTTTTACATTTATAGTTAATGTTTTAATTATACCAGCTATACCAACTCTCTAAAAAGAGTGATAGAAAAGAGTGATTGAATATAGAAATCGATCAGAGGAAAAAAAGAAAAAAGATTAAATGTAGAGTGACAAGAGAAGTATACGTACTCATTTCTGTACAATAAGTAAACAAATGCACAATAATATAGTTTGAAAACAGAAACCAACGTCATAAAAGAAATGCTTCATGAAAGAGATGTTTGAATTGATTACAATAAAAATTCCTGACATTAATACAATAACATGGAAGACTAAGGTACATCACATTCTAGTATATAAATGCAATAATGACTTCATTTAAAGTGAAAGTGTAACACACTGTCTTCAGCAGTCCACTCATAATGAAAATGAAAATTGATTTCTTCTAAACAGGCTCCATTCTTCTTTTTGCAGGCTCCATACATGCATTATCAGACAGCAGCAACTTTATGAACACAGTGTTGTCCTGCAGCATATCAAAACCTGATATGACCAGTTTTGTTGCTGACTATGAATAAAAGGCTCATTGAGCGCGAGTTACAGACCTGACGTTAAGAACGTTTTGCTATGATTGGATCAGTATAGCAGGGCGGGTCATAACTTTACCATTCTGGGGAAAAGGAAGATCGTTATTGGCAAATTCTTCGCGGGCATTTTTTTTTTTTTTTTACAGAAGGTGCATGCCAAATTTGGAGTCTGTCCAATAGTTCTCGGCCACCGTACAATAGCATCCACATTTCACTCACTTGGGTCTTAATCCCTCCCACCGTGGATGCATGAAGAGAGCCAGAGAAACCACGTGGAGAGGCATGTCTCTTAAAATATGGAAACAGGCATATGAACCATTTCTACTGACAAAAGGCATTTATATCATTTATTCATTGTTTGTGTCTGTATTTATTGATATTCTGATTTTGACATCATTATTATTAAAAACCCAGAATATGATCAGAGTCTGGAAATTCTTTTTAATAATTAAATAATAATTAATTAAATAAAATCATGTAACTCACATCAAACCTGATGCTCAGGAAGTTTCAGTCTCACATGTGACTGAATGGAAATGATAATAAATTATGAGAAATATAAATGTGTATAAAATGTGTTTGTTTCTGACAGACAGACTCTCCTTCATGTTAATTTGTTCCATAATAACCTTTAATATCATCTATCATAACAGTCAATGTGGGAAACAACAGATCATGAAGAGAAAAATATTCATAATAAATGAAGAAAGTTGTTTATGGTTCTTTTGTTGATCTAACAGAAAATTAACAGATTAATTGGATGATTAATTAGAAAACAAATACAATATAAAACCTGGGAGTGATACACATGAGTTTAATCTGTAATCTGTTTAATGAGAAGAATAACTTTATTTGTATCCTTTCAGACAATAAATGCAGATCAAAGTTTTTTTACAACAAAATAAATTACATACACAAAGGAGCATAAAGTAATGTTAAAAAAGAAAAGAATAGAAAGAGGAAAGAAATAAAAACATAAAATGGAATATAACAATAAAATTAACAATAGAAATAGTACATAGTAAAAAAGTACAAAGTAAATCAATATATAAAATAAAATAAAAATACAACTATTGAAAGAAGTGCAGTAGTGACGGATAGAAAAGCTAGAGAGTTCATTAAAGTATGCGGCAGTGGCGGCTGGTCAATGCGGGGTGCTGGGGCGCCGCCCCATCCAATAATCTAGAGAAAGTCTACTTAAACATATTAAATATAAATTAATTAGATAATGCTAAATCATTATGAAATAAAAAGTATTTGCTTGTAAAATGCGCCTGTTAGTCTCTCAGCACCTGTCAGCACTCATTATAAATCCATTCCAAATTGTATTTTATTCATTTCTATATGTACTTCCTGTATGCGGGGCGCCGGCCTAATGGGAGTCAATGCAAGCCCTCAAACTTTTGACAAGCACATGACCTGAGGCTGCTCTCTCATTGGCCTGCGTCACGTTTCCAAGGGGGCGCAGCTCAGTGCGCCCGGACATGCCCACTTTTATTGGCAGCGAATTGTTGTTGTTTCATGTTTTTTAATCTACTGTGATTGGACAGTTCCGGCTGTCATTCACGCCCTCCCGTCAGCTGCTGTCAACCAAACTCCTGCTGACGGTAGTTTCAGGAGATGACGTTAAAGTGGAGCCGGGGAAATTAAAGAAGATTATTTTGTAATTTCTCTACAAAAACATAATTTCACAAGACTTTAACTAGAAGAGAGAAAGAGGATAAAGCAGCAGCAGGTGATGGAGGAGCTGAGAGTTTCTCCTGCTGATGTTATGATAAACGGAGCTGGCTAGCTGGATGCAGTGTGAGTTATTCCTTTTATCGCTTTATCTGTTTGCTGTTTCAAAGTGTCAGCACCGAAACGTTGTGGACAATGACAGGGGAACGAGACCTAAAACATCTCTCTGAAAAAATGCAAACAGAAAGCTGCAGCCATCTAGACAATAGCATGGAGCTAAGTTGTTTTTAGCAGACTTAGCATTGCTGAGCTCTTTATGCAGCTGTTTCACCACATCTGGCCACATGTAGACCTCTGCTATGCCAAGCTCCACAAGAGGAACATAGATTCAGTCAGTGGCTGCATCCAGCAGCTCCAACAGGACATATAAAAGATCAGGTAGTAGCTGCATTCCTCTTATTAATATTGTAAAGTGTTAAAAAAATATACTTTATAAAAGACATAACTATGAAGTGTAAAAAACTAAAATGCATAAATGCAGGATAAGAAATGATGGAAGTAATTTTGACTATTACAGTTAATTTGGGTACATTTCATTATTAAAATAAGTTAAATAAGTTATGCTTAATCACAGCAGTGTATAGTGCTTAATGCGCCATCTATTGTCATGTTTAGGTATTGCAACAACTAACAGATTACAGTGAAATCAGGACTGAAGACACAATTACCTTATTGGTAACTCTGCTTTAACTGCTGGTATCTTTAGGTGATGTGAGTGAATTTTATCATGTCTAATTTAAATGTTTTATTCCTCTCTCTGTGGGTCAGAGATATCATACTGGGACAAACCAGGGAACATTATAGTGTGTTGTGTTATTTTTAGATTGGTTTTCCTTTCTTATTTTTATTTTTTTGCTGCGGTATGAAGTGGTGCTACGGCTTGTTTGAAACTGCATCAAACTGCCCCCCCCCAAACATTTTTGTCACCAGCCGCCACTGGTATGAGGCATGGATATGGTGAAAATGGCGGCAAAATCGAAAATTTGAATCAAAATGGCCGACTTCCAGATGGAGTAGAAACTTTTTTGTGTGTCTTTACATGATACATATGTGTTCTGAATTTCGTTTGTCTACGTCAATCTGGAGCGAGGGGCTCAATTATTTAAATTTGCCTAGGTGACCTGTGCTCTCTCTTTCAGTTTCACTAACAGAAAAAGTCCCTACTTGATCTTTGTTCCTGATCTCTGATAACATATCTCTGACTTCTCTAACAAGCGCAACTAGTTTGTATTCACATTTAGGCTTTCTGTTTCTGTTTTATTCATTTGGAATTACATTGACATTATAATGTGCTGATACAAAGTCTAGTTACATATAATAGTTTGTTTTGGCTTTATTTGAAAATGTGCTCATAGGACCAACTGATTATCGGCCAAATCGACAATCTGCTTAGATATTCGTCTTTGTTCATTTTTCTAGAGTCCCTTTTTGTGATACATGTGCCCTGCTACGCAACATATTAGTTATTTGCCTCCTTGACTTACTAATTCGGGGGCAGACACTCTTTATGTTTAAAAGTAGGCCAAACTTTCCCTTTTGATAAAGCCAATAGTTAGGACAGGCTCCAGCTCCTAGTTTATGCTGCTATAGGCTTAGACTGTAGGGGGACTCCCCCTTTTCCACCAAAGCAGTTCCAGTACTGGTTCTGGATCAGTGCTTAATTTGGAACTGGTTTTCCTGTTTCGACAGATAAAGAACTCACTCTCGGCCAGAAAACGAACCGGTTACAGGGTTATTGAGACCAACCACAACAAACAAGACCGCATGAAGTGCCATTTTAAAAACGCCAACGAAGAGTAAAACCATGGACACATCTAAACAGCAGTGGTCTGTCGAGGAGACAAGCTGCCTCCTTGCCGTATGGCTCCTTCTTCTCTTTCTTCTTATTGTTGTTGCTTCGAAGTTGGAGCGAGTCTTTATGGGAAAGCAGCGACGTAACTGACATATACGGTGACATAATGACATGGCCCCCTAACCACCTCGAGCCGTGGAAAAGCAAATTGGTTCTCAGCTGGTTCGCTGTTGAACCGACAGTGAACCAGCACCAGCACTGGAACTGCTTTGGTGGAAAAGGGGATGCACTGAGCTCCTCTCCTCCCTCTCTCTGTCCATTTACATTCATGTGCTATTAATGCAATCACTAACTTAAACTTGTTCCCCGGAGTTCTCTGTGCTTTCTCGTCTCACAGGTAATCTGGGATTGTAGACATCGGGATGACAGATTCATGTCCTGGATCTACTAGCTTCAATGTTGATTTTCAATGTGCTTCTCTCTCCTCTCCTTTCTCTCTCTCCTCTTTTTTTCTCCTTCTCCCCTTTCCCCTCTCTCCTTTGTTCTCTCTCTCTCTCAACCCCAACCTGTCGAGGCAGATGGTGACCCACCTGGAGCCCGGTTCTGCCTGAGGTTCCTTCCTGTTAAAAGTAAAGTGCTTGCTCATGTGGGGATGTTGGGTCTCTTTAAATTAAATTAGTATCCAAATCTGCCCTGAAAAATGATATCGGTCAATCCCTATAGTTCCTATAAATAACCCCAATTCTGAGCACAAGGTGGCTGAAAGTAATGACATCCTCCTGTAAATGCTGCGTAGTTCTTTTTTTCAGTTCTTTTTCTAGTAAATAGAAACACAATGGGAGAAATGGGTCATGTGGGAAAAGTCAGATTTAACAACTGAAAGCATCTGGATTCATTTCCTCCTTTTTTTTAGTAAAGAGCACACATTACATAAATGCTACTTCCCTAACTGGGTTAGGGTTAGTCCAATGACTGCAAAATAAAAAGGCAAACAGGAAACAGAACTGTAAAAACAGAACTTCTACATATGCTGAGGCTGAGTGTGAAGCTGTGAAAACAGACAGCTGAGTGAGATTATATAACTTTCTTCTGTCGCCCTTAGTTTACAGGAACAGTTGTGTTGGGGTCTCTTGTCTTGTCACATTTCAGATGTCTAAACTTTCCTGTCTAAACTATTTAAATGATGGCTTCATTTCAGTAACTGTACTGAGTAAAACATTTGCAAGTGACTCCTGATTTATCTTGTGACTGGCCCCTGGGAACCACTGTGACCAAACACACCAAACTGTTTATTAAGTAGTGAAACTAGTTCAGCCTCACTTATCTATGTGAGTAACCTGCTGTTTACACACTGATACATGATAATAATATGATGAGTCATATATAATAAATAATATATAATGTATGTATATTGCACATTTATCTATGTTGCAGATTTATTTACACAGAAATTGTTTGCTCTATATTCTATTTATTTTATTTATCTTTTAACCTTTACACTGCTACTGTTGTTCAATTTAGAATTTCTCCCTAATGGGATCAATAAAGATAGCTTATTTACCTTAAACACATTTCTGTGGTTAGTACTTTTACTTCAGCAGGATTTTGACTGAAGGAGTTTTACTTGTAATAGAATACTTTTAGATTGTTGTATTTAATACTCAAGTAAAGGATGTGTGTTTCACCACTGTTTCCTGTTGAGTCTCTGCTACAGCATAATCTGAAATCTTTGATACCAAAACACTGAACAGCAGTTTATAATCCTGTGAGAAGGGATTTTATAACTCTGGAACGTTCTCACAGTGACAATCACTTCATCCTTCTTCACAACAATCAGCAGGTAAATAGTAGAGTTAATACTGTTTGTGTTCCAGAGTAGTGTACTAGTGTCACTGTGGTACAGAACATGTAGTGATTTTAGCAGTAAATGATGTCTTCTACTTTAGCTTCTCATAGAAATGTGGTAAAGAAATGATGCTGGTGGGAGAGCACACATCTGTATATTCATTTTGTTCTGTAGGATTATAGAACAAACTAAACGTCAGGAAAGTCATGGTCACACCACCTGTGGGTTCACATTTGACTGTCCTCCGCACTTCTCATACGCTCCATTGTATTTCGCAGACCGTTTTTTCTCACACCGCCTACTATTCAATTAGTGAAACAGAAAGAACTAGTATACAGCGATGTAAAGTCAGTGTGATTGCAGCTACAGCTTTGTGCGTCTGCATCACCCACCTACCCAATTTCCTTTCTATGTGGGTGCTCAAAAAAAAGGTGCGGTGGCTGGGTGTTACCTTTCATTTTCATCACTCCGTGTGTCTCTCAATTCTCTTAAGTTATGTTTCCTCGCACCTCACCTGAACAGCAAATTGATCTGAAATGTCGTCCCATTTCTCTTATTTCAATTGTAAGAATGCCCCTTTAATATAGTCATTGCTCATACAGGACTAGAAACTAAGCTGTGTCTCAGTGTCTAGTGTGAAAAAGCCTTCTGAGTGTAGCTTTTTGAATTGTCACTGTTCTCATAATTACTAAGAAAATTGTCCAAATCAGAGGTGTTCACTGGTACTGTGCAATAATAAAAGTATAATCATATCAGGGAAATGTGGTTCCAGTTCCCATGTTTAATAGAACCAATAGAAAAATAAAGTTTGACCGAAGGTTATTTTAAAAGGCGTCTCCTGTAAGACGGCTGATTCAGTGAGAAAAACTTCCTATAAAAAAAAGAAAACAGGAATGACTAGACTGAGATAAATGTGAGGACTTTGGCTCATTACACTGGGACTTTCCACAATACATTCCTTTTACTTTAGCTCCACTTCTACATTCTGTCCTGTTCTTGGATCTGCTTTTTCTGTCTCTGAATATGAAGTTTCTAAATATGTGTTAAATGGATACTAAGAACCTCCCTTCTTCATGGCCGTAGCTACCATTGAGGACACCGAGGTCATGTCCTCGGTATTTTTTTCTTGAAGTTTTGTTTCATTGTGAAGTGAAAATAACCGACGAGACAATTATCCTTACATCAACGGACCGTCACGTGACACGTACTTGCAGATACCTATGCCATGTAAAAACGAAAGTAGTCGGCTATAGCCAGGTGGAGTAATGTCCCAACTTGTTTCCAATTTAACTGTTTTCCTTACCGAACAGCTCCAGCTGTGTTGTGCTTCCGTCAGCAGATTCTCCACAAATTCAGAAATAAACACAGCATATTACTAGAGATGTTTAAGTCGCTGTTATATAGTGCTCACTTCCAGAAAAAATATTCGCTGCAGTAGATGTGAACTGCCACTTGAAAATCACCAGATATATGTTGTCTATTTTTGTGAATTGGACTTGACCCGATTTTGCAAACTGTTCATTCATTGGATGAGCCCTTTTCTCCCTTTCCCAGCAGGCCGTGCTCCATTCCAACATTTTAAGAACAAACAAAGAAAATAATATAATGCACTTATAATTTTTAAATATACAACCATGGAAGTTGTAGAATACTGAAATAGGAGTTGATTTAAGTTTCAAAATTGGAAGTGATGAGAAAGAACTGGACCACAAGAGTGACCATGACTGAGAAATGCACAGCAAGAAAGTGTTATAAATACATCAAGGATTACAGCACACTTATATAGGTCGTGGTCTTAGTTTTGACCTCGCTATTTGAAAAATCCTGGCTACGGCCTTGCCCTTCTTTCTGTATTTCTTCATAATAAAAGTCTTTCTGTTTGTCTGCACTTCAGTCCATTCTCAAACAACATATAAGCAACTATAGGAACAATTGTTCTGATGGTGGAACTAAAGCAACTATCTTTTTCCATGGTGGCACCAAAATACTGGTTCAGTTTCTTTTTGTGATGTGAAATAATCATCAAAATATCAGCAGCTACACTGCTACATGCTAATGCTTTACCAGGCTATAGAAAGAATGGATGACACATACAGTAAGTTACTGACTGTGAACAAATGTCATTTCTAAGTCAAACTACAGATGTGTTAATACAGACCATTCAGTGTGTTTACAGTAAACAGTCTTAACTGTAAGACTGACAATTTACCAGTAAAGGTTCTGTTAACTCTTACACACTGTTCATATTCTGACTCATAATTAGTAGACACCAATTCACATTCATAAATTCCCCATCAGTCATTAATAAATGTTTGATTCATCTTATGGAAAAAAGACACTGTTTTATGGTCCAGGAGAACATTTGATAGAATATAAAGAACATGTTTATATGGTGATTTTTGAATTTGAAAAATGAACACAGGCCAAATTTGGATATTTGCATATATAAAAATGTTCGTCAGCTGCACAAAAATAAAAACATAATGCACTTTTTCTATATATTCGGGGTCACATTAGGAAAAGTTCACCTAAAATAAATGTTTATAAGATTTTTTTTTTTTTTTTACAGCTCTCAAATGTAAAAATGGGTCAAATTTGACCCTTAACAGTATGCAAGGGTTAAAAGACCAGTATGTAATATATTTACTGCACTTCTCTGCCTATATTATACTCAGTATGTTCTAGTATGTTTTCCTTTAACATTTACATTCTGGTGCAGAACATCTGTTTTTGTTTTGGCTCACTGCTCATTCAACCTGATCATAGTGGTGACATGTAATTTGAACACATTACATACCAGCACTGAATAATACAGTGTAAAGAGGTTGTGATCATTTCATGTGTTTCTGTGAGATCAGACTGACGCCCATTTCAATTCCCCAGCTTGTCAGATATGAAACAATATCAGCAAACACAGCTGGAAGATTCCACCCAAACTTAAAAGCCATTTGGGCTTTGAGTCTGGTGAGGAGGGAACGGGGGAGACGACTCTCCCCAATCCTAGTTACAGAAAGTGTGTTTTAGCTAATAGAAAAAAACAATAAAGTTAGTAGTATTTAAATGAAGTACACTGTGTACATTTGAACTAAATTTCCATCTAGAGTCATTTTCAGAATAAGTTTGTAGCCTACAAACAACACATTTACTTTGGTGTTGTGGATGCATAACAGTCAGAAATATATTTAATATAACATTAAATAGTCCTAAATACTATAAGAAAGAAAAGAAATATACAAAATGCATCTCTGATCCATGCTGGCCCTGTGTCTCCATCCCAACTCCAGCTAGCTTCTTCTGCTCTGCTCTCATTTAAAGGCTGGATCCATTCTCCTTTTCTCTCTGTCTCCCCTCCTCTCTGTCTCCCCTCCTCTCTGTCTCCCCTCCTCTCTATCTCAACTCCTCTCTGTCTCAACTCCTCTCTGTCTCCCACATGCCTGCTCCACTCATCTACAGGATGCAGCTGGATCTCTGATTCAGCTACACACTCAACAGTTCCAGCCAGAGAGGAAATGAGACAGACTTTAATCTTACATGTTTTGACTTTACAGGACAAACTATTTTTATGTTTGAGGGAAAATGTAAAAAAGTGTTGTCACTATATGAAGGTCAATTAGGAAGATACAATGATCAAGCTTTTATGTGTCTTTCATAGTATACATTTTTGAATAGGCTTATTTTGACAAATTATTCCAGTGTCGCCCCGTTGGTCACTTACTGATGATCACTTACACACTGTACTGTTCTCTCTATGTGTTTTACTTCCAAAGTATTAACTATAGATAAACAGCCAAACTCTGTTTCAAGAGCTACAAAGTGAGTGTGCTTGCTCCTTTAAATGACTTCATACACAGCAGATAAGTGAGGATGACAGCATTGAATTGGAGTGAAACTATGACTAAATGGACTGCTATGTGAACAACAGGTAAATATTAACTGCTTAATGTTAACATTAGGTATACAACAGGTAAGTATAAAGAGATTAATGTAATAGAGTAGGAAATTAGGTAATTAGCAGGTAAGTATATGATGGTACAGTTGCCATATAGGCTATAACACATTAAGCTACTACTTTCATACAAACTTAGAAAAATAAAAAATATATAAATAATAAGTTCGACATGTAAAGAAGGTGTAACACTTACAGTCATTGCTTTCTGAGGGATACACACAAGGATTACTTTGAACCAGCCATGCGATGATACACACAAAGGATTACTTTGAACCAGGCCACCATGTCTTCTCATTGTTTACACTTTTACTTCCTGCTCATACCTGATGATCTTTTGGTACATCAGGTACTTTCCACCTCCTGCAATCAAATGTGAAGCAGATCAGGTGATGTAAACAATAACTCATGACCTATATCCAATGAAGCACTTTGTAAGACTATATACACAATATTGTGTTACTGTTATGTTACTGTGTATGAGGTTATCAATGCGTGCACTGTGTTAAAAACAAGAGCAAAGATCAGCAGACAAGACAGGAAATGAAAGTCAGCTCAGGACAAATACTGGACTCTCTCTCTCTCTCTCTCTCTTACACAGACAGACACACACACACACACACACACACACACACACACACACACAAAGGCCCTGTTCTACAACATTACATTTTTTGTGTAAAATGTTTTTTGGGGAAAAAACGGGAGAATACAGAGGCTGCTCCAAACAGAAAAAGAAAGAAAGAGAGAAAGACATTAAACAGAGACAGAAGGAAGAAAATACCAAAGAAAGAAGAACAGAGTTTCATGATCTGCTCTGTGGTTATCAGCTGGTTCTGCTTCCTTATTCTCAGATCACATGTTTATGAAAGTCAGCAGACAGTTTGACTTGACATATTTATTATATATATCATTCTAAAACCAAATCTCAACAGTATTTACAAAGTGTTTGTATATGAGGCATCAACATTCAATATAGTGCTAACAAGTCAATAAACCACCTCATTATTTCCCTCTATATATTAGCTCCATTTTACAGAGAACTCACTTTATACATTGTTCCAAACACTACAGATTCATGTGATCCATTATTTCAGTGTGTCAATTATGTGGCAAATTCCTTAAAGATCCCCTCTGGACATGATTTAAGTGTGATTTAAAATAATTAAGTGTATTTAATTGTGTGAAATACAGAGATTTATCTGGTGGTGATCAGCAGTGTGAAATAGTTTTGTCAGGGCTTTAAATGTAAAAGACATTCATCTATGTGTATTGTACTGCAAACCTATAATGTAGCACATTTGGAACACACCACAACACCACGGCTCTCTTTGGATCTCTTTTACTGAATGAGTCTGTAATAATGATACAACATGTGACAGGGACTGCATCAGTTCACATCCTTCTCTCTCTCAGAAGACTGTCTCTCTCAGCTCCAAATGCAGACTGAGTACAACAAAACATTTATACAATTTCTATATAACATAAATAAAAGGAACAGCATGATCAACATGATCAAGCATGAATTGAAATGATCGTATAGTGGTTATATATTTTTCCCCAATCATACCTGTAATGATACATGTGACAGGGACTGCATCAGCTCACATCCTTCTCTCTCTCAGAATACTGTAAAGGATGCATAAAATAACAAAGTAGAATGAATGACAAAAATAAAATAAATATGCCCTGTCTCACATGTCTAATTCATCACAGAGTAAGTACATTGACCTTGTGTGCACTCACTTTACATTCATTTTATAAAAAATCTCAGAGAAAAACAACATTTCCCATAATACCTTGCGTCACCCAGCGCAACTTGATGCGAACAGCGGCGCTTCAAAGGAACACAGTTGAAAACAATACAAAGCTAACTTCTGGGGTAACGCCAAAACGCTTTACAGTACAGACTTGTGCTTTATGCATTATAACTGTCTTACATACATACCTCTTCAAAATATTGTTACAATGCTGTGTTTTGAACACTACGACAACTTTTAGAAGCTAATATGCTCCGTCAACATACCTGTATCTCTCAGCTACAAATGCAGACTGAGAGATAACTTCTAATGCGCATGTACCACAGCACGGCAGGGGGTGTTCACTGACCAAAATACTCAACATGTTCTCATTAAAATAAAGGTACATAAAATATTACTCCTTTGTTAATACTGGAAAAGTCTCACAACAACGTTATGATTGACCTAACATAATCATTGAGTGTTAAATAAAATTAGAAAAGTATGATAAATCTGTATACCCCCCCTCTCACTGTCAACAATTGGAACGTACCAACTCACTTATTGAACAGGGGCTTAAAGCTAGCTGGAATACCAAAACACACTATTACAATAAACCTGGTGGACCGTGGGTAATTTGGGGCGACCCTCTTACTTCATTTTCTTCTTGCTCCTATAGTTAAATGTTTGAGCTTCACTGTGTATAATGATGTGTCTTAATTCATCATGGGTGTGTTTTGGGTGTAACATGCAGTAAACCAATCAGAGTTTAATCCTCCATTCCCTTTAAAAGCCTGGTACCCTTACACTTTGGCAGATTGGCTGAAATATTGGACTCTATCTCTATCTGGGATTGACGCAGCTGTTATTTTCCTGTCCAGCGCCCACGTTGTTTAAATAACAAATCACTTGCAGCCATCTGTGCACCCATGGGTGTGTTGGTCTCAAAATGAGGTGTGGTCAAGCGCATTGTTGACACATTGCTATTTTGAGGGAGTGGAAAGCAACTGCACTGTTGACCAACCAAAACCTGGTCTGAAGTCAGTGGTGTAGTATTTCACTTTTATTTTAAGGGTGCATTATTAATAATTAATAATAATTTTAATAGGCTGGTACACAGTGTGTACACACACACGGACATGCAGTAACAAGTCTTGAGACCAACACATCCATTGCAAATATGGATGTATCTGCTATTTAAACAGTGTGGTTGTTGGCCAGGAAAATGATCCTGCGTCTATCCCACATAGGGCCCAATGGAGGAATATTTCAGTAATGTGCCAAAGTGTAAGAGCACCTGGTTTTTAAAGGGAATGGGAGATGTCACTCTGATTGCAAAAAGCAACCAAACCTCTAGTTTCAGAGATAGTGCCTAAACAGTCTACTATATATTATATATTATATATTATTATTATATTAAACTATAATATAGATCATTCAGTGACCATTCAAAAGAAAACACTAATGCTTCACTAATGCTCTGTCTGTGAAGAAATGTCACTTCTATGTCAAACTACAGGTATGTTGATAAAGACCATTCAGTGTGTTTACAGTAAACCCGAACCCTAACCCTAACCCTAACCCCAACTGTAATAATAATAATAATAATAATACCTTTATTTTGTATAGCGCCTTTCACGAAACCCAAGGTTGCTTCACAATAACAAAAAACACAGACAGCAACAGTACAGTACAGACAAAAACACACATTTAGCTGGCAAAAGCCTCCAGGAACAAGTGCCTTTTCAACTTAGATTTAATAGAGTCCAGAGTTGGTGCTTGGCGAATGTCCTGAGGGAGCGAGTTACACAGGGTAGGAGCTGCCACACTAAAGGCCTTGCTCCAGGTTCTGTTAAAGGACCAGTATGTAAAATATTTACTACACTAACTCATAAAAATGATGATGATATGTTATCAGAGATTAATGAAACATGCTAAGTTGAAATACTGGTCATTTCATGTACTTCATGTGTGAGATCAGACTTGACGCCCATTTAAACACCACAGCTTGTCAGATATGAAACAATTGAAGCAAACACAGCTGCTGCAGCTAGAAGATTCCACCCAAACAAAAAAACAATTTGGGCTTTGAGTCTGGTGAGGAGGGAACGGGGGAGACGACTCTCCCCAGTAGTTTGAATTTGAACTGCAGAACCCATATTAAACAATTGCTGTCAGTGTTGTGCTGCTGATTGACGCCCATTTCAACACCCCAGCTTGCTGCACACACACAAAGGCAGCCCAGCTGACAGAGTCATGAAGATATTCAAAGAAGGAGCAAATGCAAAAGTAAATGCTCAAGATTAAAATCTGCTATAAAAGAACTTAAGGATCTTTTACAGATTAGTAATAACACTACACTACTACTCTATTAACATGATGTTTCCTTAAACTGTTAAAGGATGATGACCTCAGTAACTTGTAAACACAGAACTAAAACTGACAGATGTTTTCAGTTATTAGAGAACACAAAATGCAATAATCTTTCACTGCTTTCACATTCAGTATATAGTTTTTATATTAGTGGTGGAGTTTGCCAATCCTGCAATTTAAATGACTTAAACATGAAGGAACAATGAGACATCACATCCTCACTGATGTCTACATCACTGTTTACTGTTTATTCTCTCACAGTCATCAGAGTTGCAGCTAATATGAACTCAACATGTAGGGTAACCAGCGGAAAGGCGGTGAAGCAGTCACAGGAAATGCAGGGTTGTTTATCTCTGCTATAAATACTGAACACAACTTTTCTACATCTACAAAATAAGAATCTACATGTACAAAATAAGAACGTTCATATACATCTACAAAATAAGAAATGCTTATTTTTGGCCGTTTGTTTGTTTTTTGTCATCAGATCAGTTTTAAATATTGCAGGTAGTAATAATAGTAATAAGTACAGTTGCCAGTTGGCTTTTATCTGCTTTCTCTTTCAAATAAATGGAAACTTGGAGCTTCATTGTCATTGTCATTGTTTAGTTTACTTAAAAGTGCTTTTATATTATTAATGGTTTGCTTACAGTATATTATTTACTATATTCAGTCCTTGCTTTGTCCCCTGACGCATTTCCCAACCAGCCACTCAGAGGATAGTAGTGTTCATTTTTCTCCCATGTTACCTTCAACAGCTCACTTAGCAGAAATTAAATATTATCTTAATTGGTCAGATATAAAACATTTAAGAAGTGTGTGTATCACAGCTAGTCTGTTCATGTTGTGTGCACAAAATGTTAGTATATCTAATATAAAGTATATGTTGGATGATCTAATTGGGCATTTTAGCAGCATACTGAGCTCAATGCACCAAGTGGAGAAATCTGTTTATACTGTTACTTCATCCATACGCAAAACGCCTGTCATTTTGTGAAAGACCTCAGATTGTGACATCATGCAGTGCAACAAACCTACAATGATGTAATCATTTCAGTTAGACTGGTTTCTACTTGTAGGAGATCTGAATATGACATGAAACCCCCCAAACTACAACTTTTACTAAATTTAATTATCGTAAAAACTGGTGTATAAGACACACCTTTAACGCATTTTCTTTTTCATTTAAAAATGGGGTGCATCTTATACACCAGTGTGTCCTGTACACCAGTAAAATACAGGTATGTAAAGGGCCGTCCACACTAAGAACAATGACTATAAAGATAATGATGTGAGTGTCCACACTTATGAACTATAACATCCTATAAACAGCGTTGACCGGTTGATGCTGATTCAGTATTTCAGACACTAGTTACTGTAATTTTTCCGTATTTACAGAACAAACTGACCCGAGTGACAGCAGCAGATGTTGAAGTGAGATGAAGTGAGTGTAAAAGCGCATTGATGAGCAGCTTTTATTGACCTGTGGCAGCGACACACAGTATGTCAAAGTTCAAAACAGAGCTTTTCTATGTTGGGCCAGATGACACTGAGGCAATACATGTTCATGTGCCATCCCAGCCTCTGACAATCTGTGGCATAATGAAGATTCATCAGGTAATGGTTTACAGTGGTCTCAGTGGTCTCTTCAATGCTTCAATTGCTGATTTTTTTCCTGTCCTTTCAGATAATCTCTGAACGGCCAATCAAATGTCATGCAGGATCCTGACCTGTAAATGTTACAATCCACAAACAGTGATGTTTCATCCATGGGAGGAAGCTTGCTCCTCAACCAGCTCATCACATCCTGACACATCCCACAATGAGCCACATACGTCACAAGTGATTTTATTGGCTTCACTTGTTTTTCAGCAGCTCAAAATTAGAAGAAAGAGATGAATAAATAATATAAGAGATGAAAGGTAAATAAAAACTAAAAGTAACTGCTGTTAGAAATAGGCTACACTGGCGACATCTAGTGGACGTGGACAGAAACAACTTGAAAGATGATCTAAAATGGACACAGGTGAAATGCAAACAGAACTAATATACAGGTTATGCAGAGGAAGACATGACAGTACAGAAATCTCTACTGAGCCTTTTCTCATTCAAGACCGTTATAATGAAACAGCTGAACATGGCATAACGTGATAAAACAGCATCCTGCTCCTTTATACAACCTGAACCTGATTAGTTCAAACCTGTCACATTAACTGTGATATTTAATTTATTAGTCATTGTGATATATTGTGATATATTGTGATTACGTTAAAATTATCATTTATATCAATTATGGGTCATCTGAGCAGGAAGAACAGGATCCTAATTCCAGCATGTGTTGTTAATGTCATCAGGAATGTCTTCCCATCCACAGAATATCATGGATTTAATTACTATGACTTGTTATAATGTTCTCTCAGTATGACACAGACTAGTGTTTCTCATTCTATTCATTGTTTTGCTCTGTATATTTATTCTCTCTTTGGATTTCATATCTCCATTACACTAGTTTATGATACACATTGTTCTTTAAACATATTATTTTCTCAAAGGTTCAGTTTATCACCTATAACAATTACAATGAATTCAATGAATACACAAATTAAACAATGAATTCAAACATAATGAAATCATCAAATGTATTTTTATTCATTTTCTTTATCAGTTCATTCATTATTGTCTTGATTAATTTAAACAGAAATAATAACTTCAGGCCGGTGACGTGAAGAAGATCCTCTGCAGCCTGAAGGCAAAGACAGAGAAACTGAGGAGAAGCTTGTCAGAATACTGATTATTAATGTATGAATACATGAATATCATCTATTGGTGTACAGTAGATGTCTTCTTTGAACCCTGGTAAACTGCTCGGTTGAACACGAAGCAAATTGTGTGACCTGGTTACAGTTAATGTATGTAATAGTGGTCACTTCCTCACAGCCCTGTGAACAGCTGAAGGTGCACTTTGAGGAGTACCTCAAGTGTTTAGACTGTCTGTGACATCACAGCCAGGAAGGAAAATCACTGGGAGTTTCAAGCTTGTCTCATCCAATGGGAGCCAAGAGTTTGACTGCTGGATTTTTACACCTAGGTATAAATTGAGCAGAGCATGGTGGGAGTTAAAGTCTGTTGGGAGTAATTTGGTGCCTTTCATTAGACTTAGTGACTGCAGGCAGACATGCTTTTTCCTCATGCATAGGCTACGAAGATCAACAACATATACAATGAAATGGCATTTTTTGTATTTCTTTTTGTTGACACATGCAGCTGCTCTGTATGTGTTAGCTCTGTGATAGACTGGTGACAGGTTAGTGTGTGAGCTGACTCATCCAGTGTGTCTGAGGACAGGCTCCAGTATCCTGGACAGTGCTGTCAGGGGAACATCATGGCTGACTGATTTCAAGTTCTTGGAAAGTATCTGCACTGTTTCTTCTATCTTCTATATTAAAACAATATCAATGAGTAAATCATCTTAATAACATTATGATGTGACAAAAAGTATGATCATCTTACAGAACTATGATGTGTTCAATTCATACAAATCTTACCTGAGTTTCTAAGCAGTTTTTTCTGAGATAGAAAAATGAATGTTGTAGAGATGATCTTATTACAGCGAAAAAAGTGCCACAACAATGACAGAGCTCACAGTTATTTTTGTATTTGAACGTTATTCTTCACAACCCGCAATTACTGTTGTGTTTGAACTATGTTCTCCACATTGTGCATCAGTTGAAGCAGTTCCTGGTTTTATCAGCTGAAGATTTAGTGAATCACATCTGGAATAATGGAGGGAAACACATCACAGGAACAGTTAGAGATATATTACATTTACTGCAGTTGTAATAACTTTGACTATCTGTTGTTTCACTTACTTTGTATGTGACTGACAAGATGTAGATGTCCCATCTGAAAATGTGTCACTACTGCAGTCAGTGCACTCAGTGTCTGTGAAGGCCGTTCCTGCACAAATACAACAGATATGAAGTGAATCTAAAAAACACTTGTTTAGAATTCAATTCTTTGACGATCATCATTAAAGAACAGTAACAAGAACTGATCACTGGACAAAGCAGCTTAAGAGCATCATTAAAGAGTAACTTAACAGTGTGTGAAGATGTTGACTTTCAGTGATTTAACTTGTCATTTTGTGTTAGGATAAAGTCCTGCATGATTCAAAGGCAGACAGCAAAATCCTCAAACAACAGACCGGCTCTTCCTTTAACCCCTCAGGAATGAAGGAACCCTTCCTTCCTAGTTACAAACACGAACAAGATGGAAAGACCAGTTCACATTCAGATCAACGATCCCATCACTGGTTATCACCTCTATGAACCAGTCACATACAGACAAGCTGACACCAACTTTAATCACACTGTGAACTGATTTTCAAGACTTGAATAACTGACCTAATAACTTCTCTCTTGTGTCTTCTTTGTAAAATGTTATAATGTTTAGTACTTGTAGCTGTAGTATTAGTACGAAATGTGTTTGTAACTAAAAGTGAACTTGTTGGTGTTTTCTTGTGCTTCTATCTCAGTCACATAGCACTTAAAATACTTTATACCATATGTGGCCAACAAGGAGGACAATTTACTTATTATTATACCTACTCTAATATGAGTTATGTCAGTGGATGAATGATTTCATGTTTCAGTTGTGCACAATTATAACTCATCATTCCTCTATGAAATCATAGATATTTGAGTGTCTACTCTTGTGTTAAGTTGCTCTTTAAAGAATGTTTGGTGTTATCATTCCAACCTTTGTGGCTGATATATTGTCCTGGTTCACAGCTTGTGTGTTCCTGTGCTGCTATACAGTTGTGTTTGTTGTCTTTATCAGAGTCTGTACAATAGAATCCATCCAGAGGTTCACAAACTGCATCTGATGTTCTTGTGCATGATGTCTTTATCCTCAAACCAGAACCTGTGAACACATCAAGGTTACACATGAAGTAACTAATAAATAAATGGTTGTTGTTGTTTTTTGCCTCACTGTACAAACCACTGTTGTAATGTATATGTGATCTGATTTCAATAGGGTGGAGAATATCAGCACCAAGTGAAGATTTGATTTCAATTTCAAATGTGGGAGGATGACAGCTAGATGGAGCTTTTATCCCCCCTGTAAACACCATTTAATACAAATCATCTAAAAGAATCATCTAATCTTCACCAGTTGTTTAAATCTAAAAGCAGATTCAGACTTCACACTCCTCCCTGTACCAAATACTGCAGTCATTTATTGGTTGCTGCAGCTGCTGTTTTGCTGTTTTTTGTTGTCTTGATCTTTCCTTAAGGTATGGACACTTCACACCTGAATCCTGCAGGTATTCACTCTGCATCTCATTCACTTCAACTTAAGACTGCATAACAGACTCATTTAAGCTATGTTTGAAGTCATAATTCTAATTGATGTTCCATCATCATATTTAGTACAAAGTTACACTACCAGACTATAAAGTGCTGCATCACTCACATGCATTGTTTACATTTTGTTATTTCTCTGCTCAATATATACTCAATATCAGAACCATGACATCATATCTTCTTTTGGGGCTCAGTGTTGGACAATTCTGTTTATTCATCCATCCATCAGCTATACAGCTTATTCATTTAAAGGGTTGCAGCTGACACTGGGTGATATATGAGTACATCCTACACATTTTAGCAGTCTATCACAGAGCTGACACATAGAGAAAGGTTAGTCCCCTGGTTCGTTTTAACATCACTCCAGAAAGTGGCTCTATAGTTACATTATTATTACCCTTTACTACATAATTTACCTAGTATCTGACTGTAAGATCCTGACATAGTCCATGAGCCAACTATCAGGCAGCAATCTGAAAGTGCTGTCTGCAAGCTACTCCCGTGGCGCCAAGCCCTAATCAGTATGCATGGACAGACAATGATGGAAAGCTGGCAATTCACTGGATGCGCTCTTCACCTGCAGCAGATGTGGTCTTGGAGCTGCTATCATGCAAATGTGTGCGTTCATGCAAGTTGCTAAGTTGCACGTGCCTGTCAAATGGACTGACCTGCACATGTGCAGAACACCCTGTGGGTATTTTTAGTGAGAAAAAAGCCTGTTTTTAAAGTTTTTTCTTACTGTGTATGAGAGAATTGTGCCCTAAAGTTGAGGATCATACTTAAATTCAGACTATGGAACTGCCTCTATATGTATATCTGTTACTAATGATAGAAAAAAGAAGTTTACCTGAATCACAGTTTGTACAGGGGAAGCACTGTTTACGTCCTGTTGGTTCATCCATGAAGCTTCCAGTAATGCAGGACAGACAGGTTGTACTTCTGAATTCTGTACAATCTGTTTTAACTCGACTTCCTTTAAAAAAAGACAAAAAACAACATTTTTTTCTGATTTTGTGTGACATATTGGGCCCCATTTTAACGATGTATAGCGCATGGCGTGAAGCGCGTGGTGCATGTGTCCTTGGGGCGTGTCCAAATCCACTTTTGCTATTTTAACGGCGGCACTCAAACAGTGGAAGGCTCATTCTCACTTTTTTATTTTTTATTTTTTTTACAATTAATAAAATCTGATAAATTTTATGACTAACTAATATGACGTGTATTTTTAATATGTTGATGTACATCATAATATGAACTCACATTGTGGTCGTTTTATTTGTAATGTTTTGCATGTTTGTGTGCTGCTGCACGTCCGTGTGTGTGTGTAACAAGCACAGTGTCTGCGCGCTACGCACCCGCCTATCTAGGAGCATATTGGACTCTTGATGATCCTTTAATAACAGTGAAATATGCGCCAGTGACTTTAGACCTGTTTTTTTTGTCAGTAGCGCAAAGGCTTTCCTCTGCCTCAAAATAGCAACGCGCCACCAATGCGCCTGACCACACCTCATTTTGAGACCAACACGCCTATAGGCGCACAGACTGGTGCAAGTGCATTTGCTATTTAGACAACGTGGGCGCAGGGCGAGAAAATGACAACTGCGCCGGGGGAAACTAACAAAGACACATGCACCACGCCCGCCATCCGCTGTGCGCCGACCACAAGATGGGGCCCATTGGGGCCCAATGCTTTGAGCACTATAAATGTAATGACATTCTCCTGTGGAGAAAAATGTCATAGACATATGTCTCCAACCTCAACAAATCAAATGAAAACCATCAAATCTGTTTTTCTAATTCTTGTACTTTGTAATTCACCAATTTATAATTACAAGTCCTTGAATCTCTAAAAAGTGTAACAAAAAGAATTGAAGAAGTAAACATTCCATTTAGTTTTATCTTACCAGGAGGACACATAGGACAGCATTCTTGGTAAACTAAGTACTCTGCAGGATGACATGTGATGCTAAGAACACTGAAGACATTCATCATGATTATCTGTAAACAGAGACACAATGAACATTACACAGTTTTTCTTAACAAAGACTGAGTTTAATTACACTGAGGTGTGTCTCTATTAAAATCATCCAACCAATCACCATAAAGAAAACAAAAATATGAGAAAACAAGATGTTCTGTCAGATATCTGAGAGGGTTCAATATTTCTACTGAGAGGATTTAAACCATCCTGTCACATGTTGTTGACTTCACAGTCATTTGAGTCTTAAGAGTAAAGATGTGAAACTATCCAACCTAACTCCAAATCACAACTTTCCACAGAAGTAATCACCACTGAATACAGCTGATGAAACCTCTCCAGTAAACAACAAAACACTTTGAATTGCACAACTTTCTTTTAAACAACTCTCTCCCACTAAAATGCGTTTTTCTATGTCTGAATGAGCGTCTTTCTGTGTGTGAGGGGAAAATGAACAAAAGAAATGTTTGCCTACGTTTTTAAGATGAGTAATGTAATGTACAAACTGATGGTAAGAGAAAAGAAGATTGTTGTTTCTGACACAAATGTTCTTACCAGAAATGTTACAGTGTTCAAAGGTTTTCTTCTCCAAGACTTTTCATATGACATGTTAGCAGTTTTCATCAACTCCATAGACTGTAAGTGATATCCACAATGAGATGAAACCTACAATCCTAATTCAAATGGAGGACACCTGGAAACAAAGAAGAGAACATGTACATTAACATTTAGTTAACAGACAGCAGTTAAACATATTCATTGTATTAAAAGTTCTAGTTCACCTTAGTACAAATCATCCTGAACACAAACTGTTATCACCTCTGTGATACTTCTGATTATCCTCTGACTGACATCATATGAATGAATGATGTCGTTCTGTGTCTGCTGGACTGTATTTAGTAATTTAGGAGATAGATTTTGTTTATTTGGAATAGCATTATACTGACTCACATGTTTCCTCTATCAATATCAATATCAGGTGCTGTTTGTACAAATATGGTAGTTTACATCTTGGGTAGGCTAATATTTGAGTTGGACTGGAGTATTTAAACAGGAGTCACGCTTGGTACTTTGGACCCTGTCAGTCTGGATGAAAAAAACACATAGATTCAACTAAAGTAACAGAACTGTATAAACTAGAATTATTTATTTTATTCTTGTTTTTATCTAAAATATCTGACACTGTTCTTGTTAATATGCAATTGCAAACAAATTATGTCCTTTATCTTGAAAAAAAAGGACTATTCAATTTCATTTTCTCATTTCAACAATAACACATTGGTATAAACTTGAACTGTTTTGTTTTTTCTTGGTTTCTGTGAAGACCTTTGTATGGAACCTTTATTCTGGTGGTCTCACTTTCAGCCTGCTGGTCTCTGCCCTCCTCCTGTATTATCTGTATAATCATGTCTTGCTGCGCTTCTGCTACATTTCTACTGATGATTTTGTGAGATACGTAAAACAAAAGACAACTTTTATCAAATAAAACTCATGAAAGTCAGTCTACTTACCTTTGTGTCTTTCGTCTCCATTTGAGTGTAGAGAATTCAGGTAGGGATGTTTTACCAGGATGACGCATGACACAAAAGGTCGAAATAAAGTCCATGGATCATGGATCATGGATCAGGGTAAGCCAATCAGAGTAGTAGTTTGGGTCCTTTTTTATTTATTAAACAAATATCTGATACAAATCTTTATGGCATATTTCCATAACAATAAAGCTAATAGTGTTGAAACAGTAAGAGTACAATCTGTAACAAGATATAAAGATAAAAATAGTTGTTTTTTAAAGAGCATGTAAAAGTCCAATAAAGAAAAACGTTTTGGGGCTTTTGTGTCCATCATGTACTGAAGAGATTTATCAAATAGCTCGAGTTCATTCTTCCATCCATTGATGTAGAGCTTTACCTTCAGATATTTGGATCTGTGAATAAAGTATTTACACCAAAGATGATCAAGTTGTTTACTTAAAAGTCCATCACATTGCAATAACAAATCAATGTGATTATGATGTGTTCCTAACCAGAATATGTCCTTGTGCAACATAAAGAAATGCAACTATTTCAGTTTCAGAATATCATTCATGAAGGAGAAATCAAGAACATTCAAAATAAATGTCAAAAAAGGCCAAATGATCTTGTGATGGTGGTGTGTCCTCTCTTGAACCTCAAAACTTAGATTTGTGTGAAGTTCACAAGGCTGAAAGTGCTGCTAGTTGAAGGAAGCCCCACATGTAAAGTCATACACTACCACAAATCCTATAGCCTATTTATTTAAAATGTCGAAGATAACACAACAAGTTAAAACATAATGTATCTCCAATGTGATCACCACCACCCAAATTAAAATTAAAATGAGAAGAAAAAGATAAATAGTAAATAAGATAAAAGATAAATAAAAAGTAAAAGTGACTGCTGTTAGAAATAGGCCACACTGGCGACATCTAGTGGATCTGGACAGAAACAACAATGTTTACTTGGAAAAGGATCTAAAATGGACACACAGGCAAGATGCTGTGAAGTTTCATGCTTATGATCATCAATAAATGGACAGACAACAACTGTAGTGAATGATAGCTTTAGTAAAGCTTTGCAGGTTATGTTTACACATGGCAGACCGCTTCCTGACTGAATATAAATGCATTACTACGTAGTCATAGAGACCATAGTTAATAATGGCCTGCTTATGGACATTACAGATGCAACACAACTAATATACAGGTTATGCAGAGGGAGACATGACAGTACAAAAATCTCTACTGAGCCTTTTCCCACTGAAGACCATTATAATGAAACAGCTGAACATGTAATAGATTGTGATTATGTTAAGATGACAAATAATTTGAGTTATGACTAACAATTATTGTAAATGGACTGTACTTATAGAGCACTTTTCTAGTCTTTTTGATAAATCAAATCACTTTAACACTATATGTCACATTCACTGATGACAGAGGCTACCATGCAGGATGCCAACCTGCTCATCAGGAGGATCTAACTATTACTCACACACATCATTAAGTATCTTGCCCAAGGACACGTCGATATGTGGTCAGGAGGAGCTGGGAGTCAAACTGCTGATCTTCTGATTGGTGGACAACTACTCTACCTCCTGAGCCATGGCCACCCTATATCAATTATGATTGTACAGTCAGATATATTGTGTTATAATCTTAATCATATGATACAGTGTTTGTGTTAAATGAAGTTTTGACAGTGGTCCAGCTCACACTACACATGGTTATTCAATATGATGTAATGCTGGAAAATGATGATCAAGATTATTTTGCATAGCTTTACATCCTTATGTGAATCCTTACCAACCTCTTCCTGTCAGTCTGGTCAGGCTCACAGTCTACAGATAGTTCACTCTGTGGTGTTGGGATCATCTGAGCAGGAAGAGCAGGATCCTAATTCCAGCATGTGTTGTTAATGTCATCAGGAATGTCTTCCCATCCACAGAATATCATGGATTTAATTACTATGACTTGTTATAATGTTCTCTCAGTATGACACAGACTAGTGTTTCTCATTCTATTCATTTGTTCTGCTCTTTTTGAATTTCATATTCCCATTAGCTTATCATACATATTGTTCTTTTAACAATTTTTTTTCAAAGGTTGAGTGTATCATTTATAACATTTGGGATGAATTCAGTGAATTCAATAAATACATAATACACTTTATAATTAATTTCATAGAAATGATAACTTCAGGCTGCTGAGATCAGGAAGATCCTCTGCAGCCCAGACAGTCAGAATCATTGTCCAGCAATGATGACTTTGGATCCAGTGACCTGCTGGGTTGAAGAAAACGTCTAGTAGTCTACTGAGGTGGAGACTGTGTGACCTGGTTACAGTTAATTTATGTACAGTGGTCACTTCCTCACAGCCCTGTGAACAGCTGGAAGCACAGTTTCAGGAGCACCTCAGATGTTTAGACTGTCTGTGACATCACAGACAATCGGAGCTGAGAGTTTGACTCTGCTGGATTTCACACCTAGGTGTAAGTTGAGCAGAGCATGGTGGGAGTTGAAGTCCATTTGGAGTACTTTGACTTGGTGCCTTTCTTCAGGCTTAGTGACTGCAGGCAGTTCTGCTTTTGTCTCATGCAATGTGGCATTTTTTATATTGTCATCTCACAGTTTGTACATCCTCCTCATGTCTGTGTGCATGTCCTCCAGATTCCTCCTGCAGACTAAACACATGCAGCTGCTCTGTGATAGACTGGTGTGACCTCATGACTCATCCAGTGTGTCTGAGGACAGGCTCCAGTATCCTGGACAGTGCTGTCAGGTGAACATCATGGCTGACTGATTTCAACCTGGGGATAGAAATACATTTATCTAAAGCAGAAGCATCATGCAGACTTGTAAAGACATCAAAGAGTGTAAGTCAGGAATGTTTCAAAGAATACATCACTGTCTTACCTGGAACTGTTCTCACTGCTGATGTTGTTTCTTCTATCAAAGATTCCTTTTAAATGAAATAATAAATGAGTGACCTCAGTTAGAGAACATACAGCATGATAAACTGTATTCATTGTTAAAAAGAGTAATACAATGTTTTGATTGTTATGCACATCAACAAACCTACATAACAATAAACCTGTTTGTGATTCTGAACATACCTGTGTGGAAACATCTGCACTGTTACTTCTTTCTTCTATATTAAAACAATATCAATGAGAAATCATCTTAATAACATTATGATGTGACAAAAACTATGATCATCTTACAGAACTATGATGTTTATTTAATTCATACAATTCTTACCTGAGTTTTGAGAATTTTCTTTTTTTTTTTTACACCAAAATGCTAAAGACATCCCAATTGCGATTACAAGCACATTGACAGCAAGTGTCCCACTGACAGCGCCCACATTTACTGTTGTGTTTGAACTATGTTCTCCACATTGTGCATCAGTTGAAGCAGTTCCTGCTTTTATCAGCTGAAGATTTGGTGAATCACATCTGGAATAATGGAGGGAAACACATCACAGGAACAGTTAGAGATATATTACATTTACTGCAGTTGTAATAACTTTGACTATCTGTTGTTTCACTTACTTTGTATGTGACCGACAAGATGGAAATGTCCCATCTGAAAATGTGTCACTACTGCAGTCAGTGCACTCAGTGTCTGTGAAGGCCGTTCCTGCACAAATACAACAGATATGAAGTGGATTAAGGCAAGGCAGCTTTATTTATATAGCACATTTCATACCCAACTTAATGTGCTTTACATGAAGACAAACATTTAACAGTAAGAATCGGAAATATAAAAACATAGAATTAAAAAAACAAAAACAAAACTATTTTAGTTATCTGTCTCTCTCTCTCTCTCTCTCTCTCTCTCTCTCTCTCTCTCTCTCTCTCTCTCTCTCTCTCTCTCTCTCTCTCTCTCTCTCTCTCTCTCTCTCTCTCTCTCTCTCTCTCTCTCTCTCTCTCTCTCTCCTTGTCTCTCTCTCTCTCGTTTTCCTGTGCTTATATCTCAGTCACTTAACCTTATACCATCACACAATCATTATCAAGATTGTTAACAATCATAATTCTAATTCACCTCTCTTGGGTGGCAAACAAGAAGGACTATTTAATTATTATCATACCTACTCTAATATGAGTTATGTTGCTGGCTGAATCATTTCATGTGTCAGTTGTGCACAATAATAACTCATCATTCCTCTATGAAATCATCAAACTATTAAAGTGCACACATTTCTACTCTTGTGTTAAGTTGCTCTTTAAAGAATGTTTGGTGTTATCATTTCAAACTTAGGAAAACCAACCTTTGTGTCTGATATATTGTCCTGGTTCACAGCTTGTGTGTTCCTGTGCTGCTATACAGTTGTTGTCTTTATCAGAGTCTGTACAATAGAATCCATCCAGAGGTTCACAAACTGTATTTGATGTTGTTGTGCATGATGTCTTTATCCTCAAACCAGAACCTGTGAACACATCAAGGTTACACATGAAGTAACTAATAAATGTACTAGAGAAAAGCAAAATGATGAAATGATGTCATCCAAAGGAAATGTGACCTGATTTTTATTCATTAATAAATTCATGAGACATTGTGTTTGAAGTCATAATTCTAATTGATGTTCCAACATCATATTTAGTACAAAGCTACACGACTATAAAGTGCTGTATCACTGACATACATTGTTTACATTTTGTTATTTCTCTGCTCAATATATACTCAATATCAGAACAATGACATCATCCATCCATCAGCTATACAGTTTATTCATTTAAAGGGTTGCAGCTGACACTGGGTGATAGATGAGTACATCCTACACATGTTAGCAGTCTATCACAGAGCTGACACATAGAGACAGGTTAGTCCCCTGGTTAGTTTAACATCACTCCAGAAGGTGGCTCTATAATAACATTATTATTACCCTTAACTTAATAATGTTACCTAGTAATTCACTGATGTAAAATCCTGACAGGGCAGGACATGTTGTGGGTATTTACAGTGAAAAAAATACTCCTACTGCTTACATTAATGTACATATCCATTTTAATCAGTTGAAAATATAATTTGTGGAGCTTTAACTGCAGAGAGAAACATAACTCTGATCTCAAGTCAAGGATCATACATAATATCAGACTATGGAACTGTCTCTATATGTGTATCTGTTACTAATGATAGAAAACACAAGTTTACCTGAATCACAGTCTGTACAGTAGAAGCACTCTCTACGTCCTGTTGGTCCATCCATGAAACTTCCATCAATACAGGACAGACAGGATGTACTTCTGAACTGTGTACAATCTGTTTTAACTCGACTTCCTGTAAAAAAACAAAACAAATCATTTTTCTGATTTTGTGTGATATATTGTGTCTATTAATTGGATTGCTGATCAAATGTAATTTTAAAAATGCTTTGATTGCTATATGTGAAATAACATTCTCTCTCTCTCAGATCCAATTAAAACCATCAAGTCAGTTTTTTCCATCTTACTGGTTCTTGTACTTTGTAATTCACCAATTTATAATTTCAACTACTTGAATCTCTAAACAGTGTAACAAAAATAATTGAAGAAGTAAACATTCCATTTAGTTGCATCTTACCAGGAGGACACTTTGGACAGCATTCTTGGTCAATTAAGTACTCAGCAGGATGACATGTGAGGCTAAGAACACTGAAGACATTCATCATGATTATCTGTAAACAGAGACACAATGAACATTACACAGTTTTTCTTAACAAAGACTGAGTTTAATTGAAGACATTGACCAAATACAAAATAACAGTTGTTAGACTTTATCAATGATTACACTGAGGCGTGTGTCTATTAAAATCATCCAACCAATCAACATAGAGAGAATAAAGAGAGAGAAAATAAGATGTTCTGTCAGATATCTGAGAGGGTTCATCATTTCTACTGAGAGGATTTAAACCATCCTGTCACATGTTGTTGACTTCACAGTCATTTGAGTCTTAAGAGTAAAGATGTGAAACTATCCAACCTAACTCCATATCACAACTTTCCACAGAAGTCATCAACACTGAATACAGCTGATGAAACCTCTCCATTAAACAACAAAACACTTTGAATTGCACAACTTTCTTTTAACATCTTTTTCCCACTAAAATTCATTTTTCTATGTCTGAATGAGCGTCTTTCTGTATGTGTGTGTGTGTATGAAATGTTTGCCTACATTTTTAAGATGAGTAATGTAATGTACAAACTGATGGTAAGAGAAAAGAAGATTGTTGTTTCTGACACAAATGTTCTTACCAGAAATGTTACAGTGTTCAAAGGTTTTCTTCTCCAAGACTTTTCATATGACATGTTAGCAGTGTTCATCAACTCCATAGAGTGTAAGTGATATCCAGAATGAGATGAAACCTAAAATCCTAATAAAAAAATAGGGCTTGTCAGGGTCCTATAGTATATTCTAGTTTTCCCCTTCCCTCTTGTGTTTGTTTGTCCTGAGCTGGGCAGAGGTGGAGCCTTTCTTCACTTTTCACCTGCACACTTGCTGTTCCTCAGTTCATTAAGCCATCTACTCAACTCCCAGTTAAAAGTCCGGTCTTGCTCTGCAGTCTTCTCCAGATCATCTGCTCACCTTTGTGATTCCTGGTTTCCTGATTTCTGATGTTTCATTGGATCCAGAACTCCATCCTGCCCAGTCAGCCCAGCTTCTGCTTGCCAGTGTTCTGTACCACCATGAATCCACCCCCGTCACGCTCAAAACCCTCTCTTAAACATTACCCAGCTCCACTTAGTTAAACTCTTGTTTTGACTATATCTATACATTTAGACTCACTTGTGAAATAAATCAGGTTCTTATTCACTCTAGAACTGGTTTCTGAGTCTTGTGTCTGCATTGTGGGTCCAAGTATTCTACATCCGTTGTGACAGGGCACCTGGAAACAAAGAAACGAACATGTACATTAGCATTTAGTTAACGGACAGTGGTTAAACATGTTTATTACATTAAAAGTTTTGGTTCACCAGAAAATCAGGTGTGTAACGTCTAGTTCCTGAGTTTGTATATTCTTTATTTCCAGGCTCTCCCCCGAGGAGCGTCAGCACCACCTACGGGAGGGGCGATGTGTCTACTGCGCTCAGTGGGGTCATCACATCACCGACTGTCCAGTAAAAGACCAGGTTAATCAGTAACCGGGAGACCCCTGGTGAGCCGAAACATCTGACTATAAGTCCGTCTTGTTCCCTGAATCATATATAACACTCACCTCCCCCACTGAGACTAAGAGTTTTTCTGTTTTGATTAACTCTGGTTTAGATGCCAATTTGATGGACTATAAAGTTGCTTAAGAACTAGGCTTAGAGTTCATCCCATTGTCCAAAACCCTTGAGGCCAGCGCCTTAGATGGTCGTCTCTTGTGTCACATTACTCACTATTCTCAGTATTCTTCAGTTAAAATTCCATGATAATCACACTGAGACTCTTAGTTTTAATTTATTTGAGTCAGTTCAGCATCCCCTCATTCTGGGTTTCCCATGGCTCAAACGTCACAACCCACACATAGACTGGTCTTAGGGGAGAGTTATTGGTTGGTGAGCTGAGTGCTCAAAGACTTGTTTCCCACCCTATTCTGCTACTATCCAGTCATGATCTGTAACATCTTCCCCAGTCCACCCTGCTGTTCCTATTCGTCCTGAACCAGATTATCCTGACCTCTCTAAAGTACCTCAGTGTTATCATGATTTGAAGGAGGTCTTTAACAAGACAAAGGCCACTATCCTGCCTCATCACCGTGAATATGACTGTACCATTGACTTGTTACCTGGAACCTCTCCTCCCAAAGGAAGGCTCTATTCTCTCTCTGCTCCTGAAACGCAGGCCATGAAGGAGTATGTGGATTTGGCACTGAAAGCTGGTCTTATTCGCCCCTCGTCCTGTCCAGCAGGAGCTGGATTTTTCTTTGTGGACAAGAGGGACAAGTCCCTCCGCCCTTGCATTGATTTTCGGGGACTTAACGACATAACCATAAAGAACAGATACCCCTCCCTCTCATTTCCTCAGCTTTTGAACTGTTGCAGGGAGCTAAGCAAGCCAAGCTACCAAGCTAGATCTGAGAAACACTTATCAATTTTTAAGGATAAGGGAGGGGGATGAATGGAAAACAGCCTTTAACACCCCTAGTGGGCATCATGAGTACTTAGTGATGCCCTTTGGCTTAACCAATGCTCCAGCTGTTTTCCAGGCTCTGGTGAACAACATGCTCAGGGACATGCTCAACATCTTCGTATTTGTCTACCAGGAGGACGTCCTCATCTTCTCCCCGGATGAGCGATCGCATGTTCATCATGTCCGTCAAATCGTCAAAGCAGAAACATGTGAGTTCCATGTTCAGACTGTGTCTTTCCTTGGCAATATTCAAATGGACCCAGCAAGGGTTAGAGCAGTCTCGCCAGTGTCACCCAGGAGTACCAATGACAATGTTTGTCATCAAGCAGTGGTTTTGGAGGCCCTCCATGTAGAGGGCAGTGGGGGAGTATGTCGCAGCTTGCCCAGTCTGTGCCAGCAACAAGACCCCACGTCATCGGCCCACAGGTCTCCTGTGTCCGCTTTCAGTTCCGCTCCACCCCTGGTCTGACATCTCCATGGACTTCGTCACTGGTCTGCCCCATTTGGAAGTAACACAGTCATACTTACTGTTGTGGACAGATTTTCCAAAATGGTGCACTTCATTCCTCTGCCCAAATTACCCTCTGCCAAGGAAACGGCAGAGGTTGTCCTTTCCAATGTATCTGTATTCATGGTTTCCCCAGTGACGTTGTCTCAGATAGTGGTCCCCAATTAGTTTCCTGTTTCTGGAGTTCTGTGTGCTAGTGGGGGCCAACGTCAGTCTCTCTTCTGGTCATCATCTGCAGTCCAATTGCCAGATGGAGCGGCTCAATGAGGAGCTAGAAACTGGATTGTGCTGCCTTGCCTCACAGAATCCTGCTTCCTGGTGCAAACAACTTATCTGGTATAGAGATCGGGCCCAACAAGTAATACTCCAAAACTCTGCTCGCTATAAGCAAGTTCCTGATCGCCGTCGGTCTCCAGCCCCTCCATATCAGGCTGGTCAAAGGGTCTGGTTGTACACCCAGGATCTCCCTCCGCACGTTGAGTCCTGTAAGTTCGCTCCTCGTTTTGTGGGTCCGTTTTGTGCGGTAATGTCCAGTTCCTGAGTTTGTACATTCTTTATTTTCTCTTTTATTTTGGTAATCACCTTTGTCTCTCGTTTCAGATCTTGACTTCCTGTCCTTGTGTGTGATTACCTGCCCTGCCCTGATTGTGTCACCTGTGTTGAATTATCCCACCTTCCCTTGTGTATTTAGTCTGTGTGCTTCCCTTTGTCTCTGCCAATTCGTCTCATCTGTTCCTGTGAGCGTCCCAGGCCCTTCTTAGTGTCTTTGACCTTGTGCTTCAATTAAACTCTTTGGATTTTTGAACCGTGAGTGAGTCTTGCTCTTGAGTCCTACTGTCAGTCATTACAATGTGATATTATTTCGCCCTTTCAAACAAAGTCAGATTTTTAAATACCAGAATCAGTAATGGTACCACTGTCTCATCATGTCACCCTCTTCTTCTTACTAAATATGTGGATGTATTGCAAAAAAAGAACTTCTTTTGTAGCATCTCATCAGTACAATTCAGTGCAGATGACCATTGTGGTCGATCTCCCTCATGAAGTCCACCATGTTGCTGGGGCCAGGTTGTTTTGAGTGATTTTGGCTCAACATGGCAGAAGTTGGCTTTTAACATTCGCAGATTTGATTTTTAAACAAACCGAGTAGCTTATCTTTGGTGCCTACCCAAGATAAGATATAATTTGACTTTGAACGGGAGTGGCAGATTTTTACTTTGGACCCCGTCAGTCTGGAAGAAAAAACATGCGAGTTCAACTAAAGTAACAGAACTGTATAAACTGGAATTGTTTTTTTTATTCTTATTTTTATCTAAAATATCTGACACTGTTCTTGTTAATATGCAATTGCAAACAAATGATGTCCTTTATCGAGGAAAAAAAAGGGCTATTAAATTTCATTTTTAATTTCAGCAAACCTTTCAATAGCAGCACATTGGTATAAACTTGAACTGGTTATTACGTTTCTTGTTTTTCTGTGAAGACCTTTGTATAGAACCTGTATTCTGGTGGTCTCACTTTCAGCCTGCTGGTCTCTGCCCTCCTCCTGTATTATCTGTATAATCATGTCATATGCTGCGCTTTTGCTCAATTTCTACTGATGATTATTTGAGATACGTAAAAAAAAAAAAAAAAACGTATGAAAGTTAGTCAACTTACCTTTGCGTCCTTCGTCTTCATGTGAGTTTATAGAGTTCAGGTAGGGATGTTTTACCAGGATGATGCATGGATACAAAAGGTTGTAATAAGGTTTATGAGATGGATCATGGATCAGGGTAAGCCAATCAGAGTAGTAGTTTGGGTCATGACGTTTTACCAGGATGATGCATTGATACCAAAGGTTGTAATAAGGTTTATGAGATGGACCATGGATCAGGGTAAGCCAATCAGAGTAGTAGTTTAGTTACGTTTTTTTTATTGAACAAATTCCAGATACAAATCTTTATGGCATAGGACAAATATTGTTTCCTTATGTTCCTAGAACGTCGTTTCTTTTCAACTGATTAGAGTAGTATTGTGCTAATAACACATTTCTAATGAACTGTTTGGTACCCAGATTAACTCCTTCAGTACAGAGTGGCCTCAATTCTGGTACAATATAAGAATGCACCTAAAACTGCTGAACCATTGTCTTGATGAGAAATGGAATGGACTTTATTACTTTGCTGTGTTCTCTAATTGAGCAATGCAGGTTATATAACAAACATCTCTATAGTTTAAAAATGAATAAATGTATCCAATGAATTACATTCCATTTTTCTTTTTCCATCCAAGTTCCCAGAAACAGTTATGTCAGACTTGCCAGAATATATGTTGTTCCATAGGAGTGTATTGTGTGGAGTAAAATTGTTCTTATATCTTTGTTGTATTTGTTTGTATTTGTTATTGCTGCTGGAGATCTGATAGCTTCACAGGCAGTTTGTATAAATCATAATCACATTGCAATAACAAATCAATTCATCCTGTTTTTTTGACAAAGTGCATCAGTGTTGCTAAACCAGAACAAGTCCTTGTGCAACATAAAGAAATGCAACTATTTCTATTTTAAAACATCATTCATGAAGGAGAAATCAAGAACAAACAGAGACTTTGTACCAAGTCTCTCTCTGAGTCACTGTTCTCTTTTGATTGTCTTGTTTCTTTTCATTTACTGCAGGAAAACCAGTAACTGTATCTTAACACAACATTTCAATCAGAGGCCATCTTCATGTTTTATCACTCTCATGCAGGAACAAATAAGCTGACGTCAAGCAGAGAAATGTTTTCTGTTTGAGAAGAAATGAAGACGAAAGAGAAAGTTCAGTCAGTTTTTGTTCATGTGATACTGTATGTCAGCAAACTTGTTCATGTGTCCATGGACCTGAGAGAAAACTGATTTTAAGCCATCAGCTAAAATAAAAACTAATTCCTGTCCACAGGGTGAAAAAGAATAGAGAGGTTTAATATTGAACCAGTAACACTAAAGAGACACTAAAGTGTACCTGTTTATTGTTCAGTTTATTGCTCAGTTGTTCAGTTTATTGATCATAAAAAACTGGACTGGATAGATAACACAACACCAGGTCTGATCCACCCTGCACAGAGCTGATGCAAAGAAGGCAGCTAGACTAAATGGAGTCACTGAAAGGATCCTCAGGGCCTGCTATCAGAGGTATTTACCACCATTTACAACCTCTCACTGCAACAGTCTGCAGTCCCCACCTGTCTGAAGTCAGCAACAATAATCCCTGTGTCAAAGAAGAGCACAGTGAACTGCCTTAATGACTATCGCCTGGTTGCTACCACCCATCATCACCAAGTGCTTTGAGAGACTCATCCTCTCCCACATTAAATCTGCCATCCCTGCTGATCATGACAGTCATCAATTTGCATACAGAGCAAATAGATAAACAGAGGATACACTTACACACCTGGACAATGACAACACCTATGTCAGGATGCTGTTTGTGGATTTCAGCTTCGACTTTAATACTGTTATTCCCCCCAAACTGGCACAGAAGTTGAGCAACCTTGGTCTGGGCAGTTCACTGTGCACATGGATTCTGGACTTCCTCAGCAACAGACCACAGAATGTCCGAATGGGAAAGTACACATCATCAACCCTCATTCTCAACACAGGCACGCCCCAGGGGTGTGTCCTCAGCCCCCTCCTCTACTCCATATTCACACATGATAGTTCTCCTATACACCCCTCTAACACCATTGTCACATTTGCTGATGACACCACCATAGTAGGACTGATATCAAACAACAAAGAGACAGCCTCCAGAGAAGAGGTTCAGCATTTGACAAACTGGTGTCTTCACAATAATCTGGACTTAAATACCTCTAAAATAAAGGAAATGATAGTGGACTTCAGGAAATCAAAGCGGTGTGCACAGTGCACTCTGCCCTCTCCATACACAGGGAGGAGGTCGAGAGGGTAGAGCTTCAAATTCCTTGGTGTCCACACCTTGGCCGACCTCACCTGGACCACGCACATCTCACACCAGGTGCTGAAGGTCCAACAGAGACTGTACTTCCTCAGGAAGTTAAAACATGCCCACCTCCCTCATCACCTGCTCACAGGAGAGCGGAGCGTGTCATCGGATCATCACTGTCCTCACTTACAGACATTTACACTGGCCGACTGAAAAAGAAAGCCAGTTTTATCTCCAAAGACCACACACACCCCGGACACTCTCTGTTCTCTCCTCTGCCCTCTGGGAGAAGATACAGGACAATGAAAACCAAAAGAAATAGACTAAAAAACTGCTTCTTCCCACGAGCTGTAACATCCATCACTCCATACTGTTACTGACTAATTGATTGCACTGTACTGACTACTGCACTTGTGATATCTGATTTGCACTGTATCCTGTTCCATTTTATTCCATTTATTTATCTTAGTTAGGCATGAATGTATGTTATTTAACTTTGTCTGTGTTCTTGTTTATTGCACTGCCATGCTGAAGCTGCCAAACCTTTTTTCGTTGTTTTTAACAATGACGATAAATGTCCATATATCTAAACTGCACTTTTTTTCAATAAATATAACTGTGCAATATAAGTATTTTGGATATACTACTGTACTTGAGTTCAACTGTGCAGTATATGTGTTTATATTTATGTGTGTTAATATATATATATATATGCATAAACACACACACACACACACACACACACACACACACACACACACACACACACACAGGAGCTCTCTACCGCAATCAGATCGTCCCACAGCTTGGTCATCATTGTCCTCTCTCCCACCACCTCCACCATCTACATATCTTTCACTTAAAATATGTGCGATAACAGTATCAACTCAGGTATATTATCATTTAACACCAATAATACTGTGTACATAATATTATTATTCTTTTACTATGGGCCTGATTTACTAAAGGTTTGCGTGTGTAAAAACGTGTGCAGACTTGACATCACCCGCAAAAAATGTGCAAGCTGATCTACTAACGCAGCGCACTGAGGTTTGTGTCTTTCAACTGTGCAAGATAGTACGCGCTGTTCATTTAGTACGTTTGTCATAATGAATGTAATATGAGACGTTTTAACCCCAGTGTGCAAAATACAGGGAGGAGAAAATGCAAATATGTTATTTAGCACGCGCATTTTGATTTACCAAACCTGAAGGTAATATTTCTGATGCTGACTGCGTCTATAAATAATACCTTTGAAGGGCAGGTATTAACCGGCTGCTCAATGTGCACAGATGACTTCTGTCACTGTAGAGAGGAGGAGACGGAGGCACAATGACAGAATACACACAGGATGGAGTTTTTCCACTGTGGGCTAATAAAGGAATATCTTATCTTATCTCATCTTATCTTTCAGCTTCACCTTGAGTATCTACATTATTAGTATTTAGAGATAACATATCTTTTGTAGCGCAACGTTAGTGTTTAGCGTTTTTATTAATATTTAGGCTTTCTGTTGAGTTTTATTCATTTGGAATTATAGTTCATTTGGAAATTACATTTTCAGGAGAGACCTGCTTAAACATTTTTAGAAAAATAAATATAAACAATCTACCACTGTCACACACTACAAACTAATTTAACTACACATTCATGTCATGCTTTCATGAATGACAAGATGATCCAGTCAATCTGGAGGTTGAGGTTGACTAAAATAGAGGGTGTATCAGCCTGCTGCTTGGATTTTGAGCATTAAAAAAAAATCTGTCTCCTGTGTGTCTCCACACTTTATGGAAGTGACATACAAATCGTTGGAATGACCTTTTAATCAACTCGAAGTCATGTTGTCATTGCTCATACAGGACTAGAAACTCAGCTTTCACTGCAACTTCTCTGAGTATCTAATGTCAAAAAGCCTTTGAAGTGTCACTGTTTCAAAGGTGTTCACTGGTACTGGACTATGATAAAAGTAGAATCATAAATGGAAAATCTGTTTTGGAGATCTCAGGTTTAATAGGACCAATAAAAAAGAGAGAGAAACAACTGATTTTATATTTATAACTACTATAAAAACATGTTTGACTGTGTAAAGGTGATTGTGATCATGAGATAATAAGATAATTACCCACTGTGTTGTCTGCCCACACTCAATTACACTTTGCCTGAATGTTTAGACACTATCTTTGAAACTAGAGGCTGTTTTTGCAAAACTCTTCACACTAAACACAAAATCTTACACCAAATCAGCAAAACATTATACATCTCTTACAAAAGCAAACTATTCTTGCAAAACTCTTCAAACTCTTAAAAGGTGTTTTTGAATCAATACAGTGACACAAACCATCATTTGAATAAGCACACAAAACACCAACTACACTCTGACAGTAAATGAAGAACACTTTTCTGTGTGCAGGGCAGCAGTTTGTCATACATGTAATAAACATGCGCGCACGCACACACACACACACACACACACACACACACACACACACACACACACACACACACACACACACACACACACACACACACACACACACACACACACAGGTATCCACATGTGTAAAGTATGGATGTGTATTCTGAACATAACAAAGTATCAATACTAATAAGGGGGAAAAGTTATTTATTTATTTATTAAAATGTTTGAACACTCGTAAAACAACAAAAGCACAGTAGAAGAAAACAAAAAAATGTGCTAGGAAAACAGAACAGAAAAAAGGTTAGACTAAATGTTGCCTTCTTTTTGGATCTGGCCATAAGACTTCATCAACATCACAGCACAGAGAGCTCAAGCTCTGTTTGTAAGTGAACTGATTTTCAAAAAGTGTTTTCACGTGTCAGTGTGGAAAGACAGTTTGAGAAACATTGTAACATGTAGAGACCAATGTTTACAATTTTGCTAGAAATGTGTTAAAATTACAAACTGAGTGTAAAGCAGAGAGTTTGACACACTTGGTAAATGCATTGGCTACAATGGTTTCAATGATAATGCTTCAAGAATCACTGATAGTGTTTAAACATTCAGAAAGGACTGTAATACAAACTGGAGTTCTGGCTATTTAAACGTTTGGACCTTCAAGACAAACTATTGTTGCGTTTGAGGGAAAATGTAAAAATGTTTTGTCACTATATGAAGGTCAATTAGGAAGATAAAAATGATCAAGCTTTTGAATAGGCCTATTTTGACAAATTATTCCAGTGTTGCCCCCTGTTAGGCACTTACCAATGTTTGCTTTCACCTTATAACTGGATCTAATATAAGTATAAACACTATCCCCCTGTTTTGACTCATGTGCTCGTTTAGAAAGAACCGGCATTCAAATAATATTAACTCAAGTTATCACAGCTGGGAGCCAATTAACACACATCTTCCCCAGCTGGAAACACTAAGGGCCTGATTTACTAAGATCCCAAATAGTGGGTACTAAATTGCGTGCACGGTGCAATAGATTGCGTGTTTCGTTTGCGTGCGTTTTGCGGATGACCTACTAAGAATAACTGCATAAATGAAAACAGGTGCAACAGGGTGGAGACAGCAGTATTTAAATGAGGGTTTTGTGTCTTTATGGAGAGTTTGGACGAGCAGAAAGCTGCAAGCGCAAAATGAAATGTGATCAGGTTCTAGTGGAAGAGGTTAACTAATATATTGAGTTATAACAAAAACTAATATTACCAGAGAAACCCACATATGGAGAGTATTAGTGACAAAGTCAATGCTGTTAGTAAAACCAAAAATATTCCACTCCAAAAATATTAACACAGGTGGAAAAACTCCGTCCTGTGTGTATTCTGTCATTGTGCCTCTGTCTCCTCCTCTCTACAGTAACAGAAGTCATCTGTGAGCAGTGAGCAGCTGGTTAATACCTGTCCTTCAAAGGTATTATTTATAGACGCAGTCAGCATCAGAAATAATACCTTCAGGTTTGGTAAATCACAATGCGTGTGCTAAATAACATATTTGCATTTTCTCCTCTCTGTATTTTGCACACTGGGGTTAAAACGCCTCATATTACATTCATTATGACAAACGTACTAAATGGACAGCGCGTACTATCTTGCACAGTTGAAAGACGCAAACCTCAGTGTGCTGCGTTAGTAGATCAGCTTGCACATTTTTTGCGGTTGATGTCAAGTTTGCACACGTTTTTACACATGCAGACCTTTAGTAAATCAGGCCCTAAGAGTCCAAATTGTTCACACACCATAAGAATCTTAGAATAGATAGATAACAGATCCATGAGTCAGTTAACTTGGTTTGGAATAATGGATCCACAAAAACCTGAGACCTGTTTCAGAAAGTAGAAAACTCAGTTTGTTCACCCTGAGAATACAGAGACTGCTCCAAACAGAATATTTATTATATATATCATTCCAAAACCAAATCTCAACAGTATTTACAAGGTGTTTGTATATGAGGCATCAGAATTCAATATAGTGCTAACAAGTCAATAAACCACCTCATTATTTCCCTCTATATATTAGCTCCATTTTACAAAGAAATCATTTTATACATTGTTCCAAACACTACAAATTCATGTGATCCATTATTTCAGTTTCTCAATTCTGTTGCATTGATTTCCCTCTGGACATGATTTAAGACATAAAAATACTTTAGCTACCTAGTTAAAGCTTTTGTCTCCCCCTGGCAGTGAGAGGCAAAGACATGCAGCTCACTAATGAGTACCCTGAATACCAGACACACAGAGAAGACCGGTAAAGAAGGATATGTTTTGATGGTCCACCTGCCTTTGTTCCAGTATTCTTAATGGCAAATACACCAGTGATCATAACCTGTGCCCAACATGAGATTAAACTCTGTATAGTGTGACATACAGAGATGTATATGGTGGTGACAGGTTTAATCAGCAGTGTGAACTCAGCATGGGTTTGAAAGTAACAGACATTCATTTATATATAAAGGTTCTGCACTACAAACCTATAAACCTGGTGGACCTTCAAAACATAGCTACGTGATTTTACCAGTCCTCTGTGTGTGTATTTGGGGCGTTCCTCTTTACCTCACTTTCTTCTTGCTCCTATAGTTAAATGTTTGAGCTTCACTGTGTATAATGATGTATGTACAGATTATGACGGTTATTTCCACATTCATCTGCTGAAAGTGGAAAGTTTCTTCTGAGTTTTAGTCATGTATGTAAAAGCATGATATGTGATATAATAACTAGTTTGTAAGCTAATCCTGATCCAGTATGCAGCTTCCACAAGTATGATGTGGAAACCTGAAGCCTGCAGTGCACAAACACTGAGAATGGACTTTATACTGAAGGAAGAGACATGTTGTGTTAAGATGTTCAACTTTTGAAATGAAAACATTTGCATATTTATAGAATCTGCATTAATTAATGAGGGGGAAAACCATTTCAGACATACATTATTGTCCTAAGCAGAGTATTTGTTATAAATTAAATATGTTTAAATATATTTTATATGATAACACATACTGTACACTGTACAAACTTTGGTAGGCTACTATGTCTGATGTCATCCTGTCCATCAAAACTCAACGTTCAGTGTTCTGAGGCACCTCATGTTCACCTGATCCTGTCTATAAAAAGGTACAACTTTGCTAAATTAAAGGGACAAAAATGCATTCAGAGAACACATTACTGATTTGTTCATTGTATTCTAACATCTAAGCTCTGTATACTTTAATCATAATGAGGATTCCCACACAGACAAGCAGGAAGATAAATGTGCAATGTGGTGAATTACATAATACTGAATGAACAATTGTGTTATTTTCTGTTAGTAGAGTGTTATCAGTGATATTTGGCATGTTGGACTCCACATGTTTCATCAGTTCATGAGGTAAACTGTCCGGAGACTGTCCTCAGAGTGAGCTGACAGTAATCCACATTTGTTATCAAGCTACAATGTTTCCATATGGAAGACAACCAAAGAAAGGGTTATTTTAGATCATGTTGAGGGTGTATCACCACACACACACACACACACACACACACACACACACACACACACACACAGGTTTGTTTAAGTCACTTTTGGGGTATGTACATAGACTAACTTTCATGTCCTGAAGACTTACCCTAACCACTACCCACCTAAATCTAACCTAACCTTAACCACTGACCCAAAAGTCAGTGTTTTACCAGTTAGGGACACCGCTTTATTGTCCTCAATTGCATAAACAGTCCCCAGTCCACTGTACATAAGTCTAATTTGTGTCCCTGAAAGTGAATAATTAAGTCACAAACACACACACACACATACACATATACTGCATGTTGTCTCAGCTGCAGATGAATGTCAAGAGGAGGAAGAGGATGAGGAGCAGGCTGGAGGAGACTTTGGATGCAATGTTCCTCAGAAGGACCTCCACTGGGTAATGATCACTGACGTCCAGCGCCTGAGTACAAACACCAGAACAAACCTCAGCACATGTCTATAGAACAGCATGTTGCACATTTGACTGTGTTTTAGTTCGGTCTATTAAATTGCATTTACATGTTTACACCAACTCTCTCTCTCTCTCTCTCTCTCTCTCTCTCTCTCTCTCTCTCTCTCTCTCTCTCTCTCTCTCTCTCTCTCTCTCTCTCTCTCTCTCTCTCTCTCTCTCTCTCTCTCTCTCTCTCTCTCTCTCTCTCTCTCTCTCTCTCTCTCTCTCTCTCTCTCTCTCTCGCTCTCTCTCTCTCTCTCTCTCTCTCTCTCACACACACACACACACACACACACACACACACACACACAGACACAAACAGCCTGTTACCTGCTCCTCTGTAAGTTGGTATTCTGTTGGGAAGTCAAACGGTTTGGCTGAAAGAGGCACAACTGCTTTGGCAAACCTTTCCCCGTCTACAACAATCCTGTTGAGACACAATATGAACTCATTGTCACTGTTTCACTGCCTGTGGGTGATGAGTCATTAAAATATAGGTTCACAAATTTACAAACACGTGGTCATAATTAAAACAACCAAAAAGGTTGATTGTACAACGCACAAATCGACCCATAGGAGCGTTTTCTAATATGTTGCCTATAAAGACAATAATCATAAAAAATAATGATGTTTTATGGCATGACAACACTGTGGTTAAAGTCTGGTTAGGTTTAGGTACAAAATCCACTTGGTTAAATTTAGGGAAAGATCATAGTCTGGATTAAAATGATAACTTTAAGTTGGGTAATTTTCGTCATGGCAACTGTCAATCTCCTCCTAATATAGAAATGTATTACCTTATATCTATTACCTTATATCTGAACTGCATCACTTCTGCAGGTCCTACTTTATACGGCCACTAGATGGCGTCTGTAAGTCAAATATAACTACAAGTCATTTTTCCACCTGCATTTTCGACCTATGCTGTGTTTTCTGTTTTGTTTTGTGTGTGTTTGTGTTCTTTTGAGGGACGGCTGATTGAAACAGCAGTCAGGTGTTGATAGGAACACTGAAGGTGGGGTTTTGCTTGGTGTTCAGACTGACCATTAGAAGAGCCCCTCCAAATCCAAAATCCACAGTCCTTGTTGAGAGCAAAAATGTATTTAAAAAGTACATCTGGAGTTAATATGGGATTCAGTTATCTCAGTTAGTCAAATTAAGAGTATATCTTCCACAGTTGGTCTTTTTGGTTAAAAAAAATCATTTTCATTAGTAACTGATTTCCTGTTCAGCTAAGGTGGAGGTATAGTAACAAAAAGAGAGAGTTTGGATAAAAAAAGACTACAATTGAAAGATATCTACTGGATTTGACTCATTTGGATGGCTGAAGCTTCATATTAGCTTCAGATAAACCTTTAAATACACATTAACAGGACTGTGGATTTTATCCCCCGTCACTTACATTAAAAGTTCAGGTATCTCTTAATGATCTCTATGAACAGGAGGAATAATTATAGCAAGAAAAACGTGCATGAATGTTCATTTAGGCTCCTGACTGTTGTTTTCGGACAGATTTTAAACATTGTAAAGAATGTGAACCTACTCTCATTTTTCTCACTTAGAATACTAAGACATATTATAGAAAACGCCAAGACACACAATTTCACACATTTCCACTGACTAATGTTTCGGTGTGACCAGGCTTTAAGGAGTGTGAGCTCACCTGTCGTAGGCGCAGGTGGTGGTCGCTCGCACAGTGGTGTCATCATTATCTGAAATGAGCCAATGGAGGGTCTCGTCTGTAATCAGACGCACATTCTTCCTGTACTTCTTAGGAAGGTAACTGCAGCCGGCGTTGAAGTCCCCTAGAAGCATCACATTCTGCCCAAATACACATGCACACAACAATACTGATGGTTAGTCCATACACATCTTAATCACCTGCACTTTGACACTGTTATTTCAAGTGTCCTACAATTCTGATTACCATTCACGTTCAGCAAAATTAGCTTCTACCTCAATTTTCCACATCTTCTTCACATGTTGCAAAACGTCATACAGTGCATCTAACTCCTTGGTGGTGTTGGTTGGGGTGGTATGCTGAGGTATGAGAGCAAACTCCTTTATGGCTGAATATATAGATTTTGGAGGGAGGATGTAGAACGCAGTGTTTAAATGCATACATTTAATGCTTTTCATGATCTGAGATAAGAATCCTAGGTAACAGTGAACTGACCTGTCTTTGGGGCTTTGAAGCGGACGACAAAGGGCTCTCTGGCGAAAGCGTCCACATCTCCGGGTCGATTATCAGGGTATTGATACTGGCCTGTGACTGTCACTGTATCAGCCCTGCACACATTCAGAAAAACGCAGCACAACTTAAACATAACAGCATGTATCAAACTGTCTTAACATTTGGTACTATAAGCTGAAAAGTGTCACAGTTAGGGCTGGGTATTGGTACTCCACACCTTTAAGTTATCAACTGAAATAAATCTATACCAAGTAGTATAGAAACACCTCCTGTCAAACGATACTTGCAATCGACTATTTGTATGGACTTGCTCACATCCAATCAACGCAAGCCTTCTTGGACTAATAATTATTAATAATTTGAAGGCTTTCAAGGTGCATTTGTGTAAATATCAAATAATTTGGATGTGGAGGAATGGTGGCATTTTATGGAATTTAATGCTTCTATTCACACAATGGGTACTGAATGATCATTTTAAGGGGTATTTTGATAGGTACCGGTATCGTTATTTTACGATACCCAGCCCATATACACAATGTAAAAATACATCTAATCTCACCTGTAAACAAACACATACTGCTCCTGGTATGCTTCTGACCTGCCCAGTCTCTCACTGGCAACAGCTTTATACTCATGCTGAGTATCATGGCTGGAAATTGAAGAAACATTGAGAAAAGTGGATATAACTGTTACTACTGCTGTGATATGTTAATGTTTGTGTGTGTGTTTGTGTGTGTTTGTGTGTGTGTATGTGTGTGTAAGAAACACAGTGAACAATCACCTGTTGAGGTCCACAAGCAGCTTTGGTAAAGCTTTTTGTTTGCTGTCTCTCACTTCCTGGAGCAAACACACATCACAGCGGGTAATGATCTGAAACATATAGTACAGCAATGAAACAGTGAATGGCACTGTAGTAACACATAATAGTGAATCATTTTGTGTCATCTTCTGTTTCAACTTTTTATGTTTCATTTTGTGGGTTGCTGCTTGTTGGTTTGTTGTCTAGGTGCCCACAGAGGAACAAGCTATAACATGTAAGCGAGGCTTTTTAAGCTTTATCATAGAGCTTTGACCATCAGTTCAGAGCTACCAATCTTCAAGCCAGCAAACAAATTGCATATTTAACTTACTGTTTACATCTGTTTTTGACATTGGGATGGACATAGAATTTTTACAGTACTTTTTACTCTAGGTTTCTACATCTTCAGTACAGTCACTACTCCTGTAGTAAATACAGTTACTTGTTGTGAGAAATATGTATTGGATCATGTTGACTTTGTATTAATTCTGCTGTCAGAAATCCAACTGCCTGTAAATATATTCTAATTCATAAAGGGTGCTGGTTAAAGTGAAAGGATGCATTCACAATTTTTCAAGTCTTTCTTAAAACAACATTCAGGTTTTTATTGGTCTAAACTTTGCATTTGTGCTTCTTGTCCACTTTCTTTTCATCCAATATGTTATGTGTTGCTTGGTTTTAGCTCTTATTGGTTTGCACATGTTCTTACTTTATTTTGTATCCACCTTATATAAAAAAGAAATTGTTTTTTTTTCTTGCTGTAATCACTCCATCAACAGTGCATAATAAGAAAAGCATGCAGTGTAAAACATACACTTTAACTTTGCTTCCTTATTTCCTAACTTCTGGTCTTCTTACTTTGTATCATTTATTTGTCTCAATACAGATATCCAGAGCTTATTTCATTGATACCCCTATAGATTATTAAATACACTGTAATTTATTGGTCACAGTCAGAGGTCAAATATCAAAGTATCTCAGTCAAATCCAACTCTATATTTGTCTTACCCTGACAATAGTTTTCATGACATCACCCTTGTTGGACTTGGATTCCCCAAAGCTTTGGAGGTTGAAGGCACATATTCTAAAAGGTGAAGCCACCCGTGCATCACACACACCAACAAGGAAGGAGAGGAGGAGGAGGAAGAGGAGGGAAGATGATCTCATGGCACAAAGCAGTAAGGGACAGTAACCTTGTACATGAAGAAAAAAACACATAAGTTAGATCTGATTTGACTAAACATTAACAGTTGACAACTGGTTGACAAGCTGGAAAAACTTCTATTCAAACTGTTAGAAATTAAGTTAATCATCACTTTATCTGGGTAATGGGTAGCCATGTGGCAATGATTAGTCAATCAAATCATTTGTTGACACTCTAACATGAATCGCCAAATATTGATAATTGACTAATCATTATTTAAGAAAAAAATTCTCTGCTTCCAGCTCCTCAAATGTGAATTTTTATGGTTTCTTTAGTCATCTGTAATAATTTGCAACACAAGATCTTCAGTTCACTGTTGGTCAGGACAAAACAAAACATTTGAAGACATTATCTAGAACTGCGGGAAACAGTGATTAACATTTTTCACCATCTTATGACATTTGCAATGAACCAATGAATGAAGCAATGAACCAGAGCTCCAGGTAAAGCTAATGTTCCTGCTACTTTTGGTGACTTCTAATATCAGGATAAGATTGCAAATAATGCAACTTACTGTGTGTTAGACTGTCAGAGGTTCTTCACCTCACTGTCCTTCAGTGACTGGAGTTCTAGTAACATTTCATCTTACACACTAGTACGAACAGATAACACCTGGGGGGGGGCGATCGCGCTAATAAGGAAACACAGAGCTATAAGGACGCTTTGCTCTCACACGCGCTGCATTTATAGTCACACAAACACACGCAGTCACTCTCTAGTGCGCGCTCTTGCTCGTTTACTCCAGATACCGGGCGATAACGTCTCATTTGCGGGCGTCAGGGAGCCGCTATCAATATGCGGGAGACTCCCGGAACTTCCGGGAGAGTTGGGATGTCTGATATTGAGAAGTATTGGAAAATGCAGTGCACTATAAGCACCTGGATGATGAACTCAAAAGTTGAGTGTATAACTATGGAACTATGTTTTTTTTTTTTTTTTTTGCATTAATCACCACTATACTGTTGTCACATATCAGCCATCAGTAGGTTTCATCATTTGGTACAGTGAACAATAATGCAAATCCTAACACTAGCTTATTATATTATATTAATGTTAGCTTGCTAATTAGCTAATAGTTATTTCTGGTATTAAGTGCACAACTGCTGTGTTTGATTTGAGAGAACACTAACCTGTCAAAATGTAGAAAGTACCAGGTGTACCCAGTGTACTACACAGAAGTATTCTAACAGTATGTGATTTGAGACACAGAATTTGTATTGGGTTTTTTTGTTTTTTTCTTACTTGTGATCGGAATATTGAAAACATGCAGTCATAACTCTAGTCAGCCTTTCATGAAAGCAAACATTATGTAACACCGGACAGATCACACATACCACATAATTACTTCCCCAGCTTATTATGATATGCTCTGGGCTACAATTCCCTGCTGATTCCAAGTTGATATTCTGATAATACAAAATATGTAGAGAGGCAGAAACAAGCCTACAACATTCAGGAGTCTGCTGGTTTTGATTCATTATGAATTTAATTTATTTGACATGAACGCATTAAATAAGAATCAAAGCAAAACATGTGTTGCATGCACAGATATAGACAAAAAAAATGTGATTTGTCCATGCTCATAAATATGTGACAGTGCTCTAAAAAGACAACAAATATATCTTGATAATAACCTGTTTGACATTAAGTAGTTTGTTTAACTTGTACATAAAATGTGAACACAATTTGTGATTTTTATAGATTTAAATACAGAGAGTGGTATCAATATTCTCATCAACTCTGGCCAAGAAAGTGAATAAGTGTGTTTCGCACAATGTCAAACAATTTCATTAAAGACTGCAAGAGTTAAATAAATGTAACTTCAATAACTAACAACCTTTGTTGGCCTTTGAGCAGTCAATAGTTGATAACCAGCTGTAAAGATCTCCTAAAAGTAGCTGTATACACAATTACCCAAGGGTTTGCATGTGTTTCCATTGATAGAATACCATGCATGTATTATTATTCTGTTGCTTTAAACTTAATTACTTCAGTTACTTTTTATTTATTAAGCCTTACAATTACAGAACTGGCATATTCTTAAAAAGCTCACTCGCTGCTATCCACTTATCTGTACCTGTAGCCTCCCACACAGATGCACACATAAGATATAAGATTCATTCATTTATACCACACAGCCACACCTCTATCTCAACCATACATTAACATGAACACAGCGATATGAGGCAGATCAGAGGTCAGTATCAGCTCCTGATCTGCCTATTTTGAGGTTACTCTGAGTCAGGGGTAAACCGAAACATGATGTCAAAGAAAATATGGGGAAATATGTTAAGCTGTGGTTTAAACAGCTGCTAGTTACACTTCTGTTTTCCACCAAGACACTACATGTATTTCCCTGCTAGCTGCATGCTGTTACTGTGAAGAGGAGGAATGACATTGGCTACAAACCTGCTGACATGTCAATTCTGTCAACTTGGCGAACACAAAAAAACACTGTGAGACACTTTCATGCTTTATCTCCTGCTTTTACAATCAACAGAGTCTCTTATTACAGAGTGTAGTAATCTGTCTTCACCTCTCTGACTGTTTGTTTCTGTCTCTGGCACACACACACACACACACACTCACACAGACCCACACCGGCACACACACACTTCTCAGATTACAAAGTCACTGAGAAGTTTTGTCTTGATTCACCGGAACACGTATTAGTCCTGACAGTAAGAAAAAGTAAAAACAGCAACATACCAGCTTGTTTGTTCTCTGACTTGTGGGCTTGTTTTGTTTCTTGCCGCCTCCTGTCTTGTGAAATGTAGAGTTGGCTTGTCTTGTTTCCTGTGGGAGGGACTTGTTGATCCACCAAAAGTCAAACTGCAGGGTACAGCTGATAGTATCGGAGTTTCCTTTTAACAGCTTAGTGAGCCGGTTTCCCTGCTCACAAATGTATCGGTACGTCAGACAAACCTTCATGCCATTCATAACACATCTGTTCAGAGAAACAGCTGTCTGGCGTAACAAATTACAGTATACAAATGTGTCATTTTATATTTCATCGTCTCTCTTAATAAACTGTTGATACAATTTAGCAAACTGTATAAAAATTCAGTTGTTGTTCCCCAAAACTCATCTACTGCAGTGTGAAACTAAAAGGAATGTACCTCTCATTTCCTCTTTTTCTCACAATCACACACCCAAGCACACCTTTGGGTGAAATGACATGGAAAAAGCAAGTGGAAAACTGTGTTTTGGTGTGATTTGGCGTCTGGTTTTACTTCTTTCCTCCTATTGTGTAGTTCTGAAAAGTATGTGTGTAAAGGAGAGGCAGAGGAAAGGAGGTGTGGTTTGTAGTTGGGTGGGGTGTAAGAGAAACCGGGTGGACTGTCTAAATATAACCTCTTACTAATAAGTTTCCATTTATTGCAGGAAGAAGTGAAACCAGCACAAGATTCATATTCAAATTGCATGTTAAGTATAGAATTAAATTGTTTTCCAATTTAGAAAATATTATATTGCCATGTTTCTTAATCTGTAATAAAAATAATACAATTTTAAAATAATAAGAAAGGCACAAGCACTAGCAGTATGTGTAAGTGGTTTTAAGTAGAAGCATACTGATCCTATCCTTTATTTTATACAATGACACCTACAGTTTGGACACATATGGACCTATGGAATACTGCATTTCACTGCATTATATGTTATATTGACTTTAGTATTTACTCCACATTATTTGTAACATTATAAACCTAAAATCTATTTAGTTTATTAATTATTAATTATTTATTATCAATTTCATATCAATAAAGCCAGAACATTAAATAACCCCCTTCATTAAAACAATTTTAAACTGATATAAAGTATTATTTTGAGTCTTTATATATAATGAAAGTATACCTGTAATCAAAATCTACTCAGAATTCCAAACTTAGTCAATTATGCCTTTTATTTATTTAATTTTCTTTCTTTCTATTGCGACTATTGTGTTTTCTTTATATACACATTCATTTATTTTTATTTTATGAACTGGAATGACTGGTTGCTTGTATATTCTGTTCAATAAAGACGATTTTTTTTAAGGAATATTTTAGTAATTATTTTGTGTATTGTGTATATAGTCTCTCATGCCTGTTCTGTTCATCACAAGAAAATAAATAGATACATTATGCCTATTTTAAACTAACATTGACTTGTACATTGTAAGTTAAATGTGGTCTAAGGTGGATCATCAAATTATATATACATATACTATACACAGAAAGGGCTAATACTTAGGAACCATGACATCATCTTAAACATCTGAAAACTATCATTGAGTTTTTAAAAAGCCTAATTCATACTCTGTTATTACATCATAGATGGTGTATTAAATTCAGTTAAATCTTGAAGATCGTAGCTGAAATAAAACGTCTTAATTAATCAATGAGGAACATGTGGTAGAGAAGTTGATTGGATGTCTATATGACAGATAATAATAATTTAAAATATGATATTTGAAAGGCTGCACTGTGGAAACTGGAAGTTCAGAATTTAAAAATGTAAGCAGGTTCTGGTATTAGTTGAATTCAATATCTGCTGCACCACCTACTGGCTGGTTGAAGTAATGCACCTCATGTAGTGAATGGGCTGACCAGGTTTAGTGCTGCAGGCTGTAGGCCAGGAATGTCAGAACTGTTCAATAAAGGTTCATGTGGCTGCAGGTTTTCATTCCAACCAAGCAGGAGTACACCAGGCTCGACTTATTTAATCAACTGATCTCAATCTTCAGACAGTTGATTGGTCGAATCATGTGCTCGATTGGCTGGAACAAAACCTGCAGGCCCACGGCCCTTTATGAAACAATTCGGACATGCCTGTTTTAGGAATAGAATAAATGAGCTGTGCTGCAGGACCTGAACCATTTCAGAGCAGAGACACTGGAACAACCCACATTTTAAGATGGTCCAAGTCAAGAGGATATTATGGTGAGTGGCAGTGAATGCTGCACCTAGGACCACGAGAACAAGAATGGATTTATAGGCAGATTATATTCCAGATTGGAATTTATCAAGAATATTATTTTCATATTTCAGATATCATTTCTTGGTATCCTTGATTCTAGGACAGTAACAGGTTTTCACTGTAGGTGTTAGGTCCATTTAAATGCTCCCTGTATGCTACCTCATATGCAGCTATATCAGTTTCTATTTTTATGCAAATGGAACTCTGATCTATCTTAACTGACTGAAAACAGAAATCTAACTTTTCACAGTAGACATTTTGACATGTGACAGTATGAATATCACAGGTGTCTAACTGAAGTCTATTTGCCTGCTCCAGTATGAGGCTCACAGTGCATATATGTTGGCACACTGTCATAACTCACTGGGGTTCCTGGTTGGTGTCATTTCTACTATGACCAATTATGTCTGCAGTGAAAAATGTGTGTTGCAGAGACCATTATGTTGCCTTGCTCTGACACATCTGCAGGTCTTATGGTAACTTCATACAGCTGGTTTACCTGCAGGTCAGCTGATCCTGTTCTCGGTTTAACAGACCAATCAGGTTCAGTTTAGCACAAAGCTGTATTTTAAGCACCAGTAGGACCTTTAAGAATTAGATGCATTTGATTGAAAATCTGTCACACCCTGACAGGTGATCTTTACTCAATGTTATAACAGTAAAGTCCAAGGAGGTAACTACAGCCACTACTTAATTATATCCATTACATACAAATACATAAATATTAAGAGTCTTTGGTGTGATCTGATGTTTTTTTGTCATACAGTTAAAGTAAATTAGACTAATCTCATCTGGTTTATTGCTCAAACAAACTGAAATCAAATCAGACTTTCCATCATTATTTAATCTAATTTCATGAGATGATTTGGGATGAATGTGTACTCTTCCACCAGAGAAATGAATAAAGAGAAACTTCAGCTCCTAGACCTCCATTCACAAACTCCCAATACTTTCAGTCTGAACATTATCTGTATTACCAAGTTTAGATGCAGTTGGCTAGCATAGGAAAAGAATCAGCCATCACCAGACACTTTTGTAATCAAACCCACTTTTATTGGTTGTCTATTGTGGTCTCTGAAAGCCTGCTGCTGCTCTAGACAGCGTGAAGAGCCTTCCAGCGGGCCAGAGGGCCTCTACTGGGGATGTACTTCACTCCACAGCCGTCGGAAATCAAACGCTTCTCGGCCATCATGTCATCAAAGTCGGTGGCGTTGAACTTGGTGAAGCCATACTTCTTGGAGATATGGATCTGAAGGTGACAGGAACAATGACAGTCAATTTAAGCTTAAAATAAGCGTGATTATAACCTTAACAAAATCAAAGCCTGTGAAGCTCCCTGAATAAGCAGTTTGTCTCAGTGGTCCCTTAAAGCACTCAGCACCACCCAGCTGAGGACATACACAACCAAAGAGTTACTGTCTGCAGCCTTTGCACACCAGAATCACACTGCAGAGAGACTAGTCGGCTTAATAAGCTGCAAAGTTTTGTCATGAATGCAGTACAGATGTGTGACTAACTCACTGCTGATATTTACTCCTTTCATGTGTTTAATTGTGAACAAAATGTCACAAACAACTGGCTAATAAGATTTCATGAGGTTTGTGTCTTGCTCGTTTACCTTCTGGCGACCGGGGAACTTGAACTTGGCTCTGCGCAGAGCCTCGATCACGTGCTCCTTGTTTGTGGCCTTGGTACGCACGGACATGATCACCTGACCAATGTGCACACGGGCCACGGTGCCCTGGGGTTTACCAAAAGCACCACGCATTCCAGTCTGGAGCCTAAGAAGCAGAAGATGGAGACGAGTGCCAAAGGTTCATGTATGAATAATGCACAAGATGGCATTAATATTTATTTGATCAAAAGTTTCAGCACATCCCTTGTTTTAATCTGTAAAGCTCAGGAGTCTCAGTAAATGGACTTTGTTTTCATGCTCACCTATCAGCTCCAGCACAGGATAACATTTTGTTGATACGGATGACGTGGAAGGGATGCAGACGCATGCGGATGTGGAAGCCATCTTTACCGCAGGTCTTCACCATGTACTTGTTAGCACAGATACGGGCAGCCTCCAGAGCTACAGAGAGGGTGGAAGAGAAGAAAAATCAGAATCAAAGCCTGTGAAGCTCCCTGAATAAATACTTTGTCTCAGTGGTCCCTTAAAGCACTCAGCACCACCCAGCTGAGGACATACACAACCAAAGAGTTACTGTCTGCAGCCTTTGCACACCAGAATCACACTGCAGAGAGACTAGTCGGCTTAATAAGCTGCAAAGTTTTGTCATGAATGCAGTACAGATGTGTGACAAAGTTGTCACAAGTGCCTCAACTTCAGCATGCCAGCGAATGCAGCATTAGAGGATGTGATCATTTTATACTGGTTGTTTTTATTAAGGATATCATCAGTTTATGTTGCACCACAACGGCTATGGGTTGAGAAAACTCACAGGTGTCACATGACATGTAATTAATGACAGCACCAGATACAGTGGTAGATATTTATATTCATACAACTGACTCAAAGGAAAGTGTAGAGCCACAGTCAGCAGATGAGAATCAAGTAAAACACAGGTGTAAGTAAGCATGACTCCATTCTATTCATTGTCCCAGTGAGCCATGACTGAGTCTGAGCATGTGCAACACTACAGCCAATCAACTGCCTCAAGTAAATGGAAAGCAGCCATCATTATTGTTCATGTGTTAATGTTATTTTGCTGTTGACAAGTCAAATGATCAGCTGTGAAAGGGAGTGAAAACACTTAATGCACCTGTGGCCTCTGAATTAAAAGCATTGAATTCTCTATTGCACCTGTTTTTTGTCTATTTGTGTTACTTTTGTCACTGCTGTGATGCTGAAATAGAACCATAATCAGTATTGAAGCAGCAGTTATCAGGTGGCCAGTGTCATTCCTTTAAACTGTTACCTCACTATTATTTCTACATGATGCGTTTCACGAGTAGCTGCTGTCTCCTCTAAATAATGTTAGGCAATTTGATGAATTTAATTCCTTCATCATGTTATTTCCTCACATCTCCTGCATCCCTGTAGGGAGATGTGATGTGAAGTGAAGAGCAACAACAGCCAAATAGAAAGCTGTGTGTGTGTTTGTTCAGAGCTCCTTTAACTCACCTTCTGAGGACAGCTGCTCATACTCATCAGAGACCATGTGGCCGCACAGAGGGAACTCATCTACCTTGGCCTTCTTCCTACCCAAGTCGAAGATCCTGATCTTAGGATCTACACACGACAAACAGGAGAACAGTGAGTATTATGTTAAACACTGATGCAAAAAGCAGTTCTGAAAGCATACATCGACAGACAAATTAATGCTTCTAAATGTTTTCCAAAGTATCTAACAGAATCAGAGACAATCATACTGGCTTGAACAAAGTGAGTTATCAATTTATACTATAGACACCAGTTTGTCTCAATGGTCCCTTAAAGCACTCAGAACTTCCCATCTGAGGACATACACAACCACAGAGTTACTGTCTGCAGCCATTGCACACCAGAAACGCACCAGAGCACAACTGGTCGGCTTAATAAGCTGCAGGATTCACATTCCACTGAAGACAAAACATCACCATATAAATCTCTTTTAAAATGCTGAGCAGAAAAAACAAGGCACTGATCTTTGACACTTTACAGCTTAATTATGTTGCACTGATCACGTTATAACTAATTCTGGAAAACACTGATGTGGAACAAAACAGTGGGAGCTGCTTACCAGGCACACCCCTACAGAAGCGGGACTTGGGGTAGGGCTTGTTCTTGCAGTATCTGTAGCTGTGGAAGACAAAGTGTTGAATGTAACCATCTCTCACAAATCACTGCATCAATTTTACTGCTGGTGTAACTTATTTTTTAAAAAGATATACATTTGTTATTGTTAATAAACTCCACTGAAAGATCAAAACTAATGTGTTAATTTGACTTTACACCTGTTTGTAGCATTGAAACAGCCCTAAGCCTATTTGTTACTACTTTGGCTTTCAATGTTACTCAAACAGGAGGACTACTTTCAGAGGCGAATTGATACGCAGTTGGTGATTTAATTAGTATTTGTCGGCCAGTATAACCTTATGGCCTCTATGGCACAGAGGAATAAGATGAATCATGCTTAATTTTAATTATAGCTTTTACATGAAACTTGTTGCCAGTCTACTTCTTTATTAACAATGTGCTGACAGTATAATCTGATAGTCCCACAGCAGCTGTATTCACTATTTAAATACAACATTAAAAGGTGTTAAGGTGTTAAAGGCACAGATATAAACAGGATTTCAGAGATATGAGTGTAATTGTGACCACTGATTAATGTTAATGAATATAATAGCCGGCTTTATAAGTCACTACATATTTGCAAGTTTAGGTAGAAATTCATACCAGAAAACTACATCCAGTATGAACAAACAACGTAGTTTATATGTGTTGTGTGTTTACGTGTAAAGTCAAGCAGATGTTATAAGTTTGACACCGGTATGCTAGCGCTAGCATTATGTTAGCCGTTAGCTGAAGCCTCTTACACCAAACTAGCGTTTCGTATTGGTTGAATTGTTTAGTGAGACTCTCTAAACATATAGTAGTTAACGCCACAAGCTAACGCAAACATATGTGTATTACAGCACTATAATGACAGCGCAGTGTGTCACACGGCCTGCATGCTAACACAGTGAACAGTCCACATGGTGAGGACTGCGCGCCGCTGCCATTTTCCTCCTGCCGAGGCTCACTCGCTCATGATAAGAAAGCGTTTAACACACAACTTACCAGCGGGCTGGTCGGCGGCCCATGGTTGCAATCTGTAAATTAACAAATAAAATGATGTTATTTAGGAAACCCGGGCTCCGTTTATTGAAAAATAACTTTAAATCTGCCTACTTAATACAGAGCCGAAGAAAACGGGCTGCCACCACGCACTCACCTAATGGAGGAAAGGAAGCTGAAGAGACTTCCGCTACGTCATATGGACACGGCATGTCTGAAGTCAAATTATTTTATATTCTTAAACGCATTATTTTTTTTTACTTCTAAATGCATCAGGTGTTATATAAATATATAAAATAAAAAATAAATGTAAATGCGTTTTTTGTAAAAATTCATTTAATGGCAGTTGACAATTTCAACTGAATTCTGGGAAGTGTAGTTTTACATGACGATAACTTGGGCCAGAGATCCACCGTTACAGCCACTAGTGACTTATTATTACAGAACTGACGTATTCACTGGAAATGTGCAGTTTCCTTTTTTTTGACAAGTTATAAATAGATTTATATTACTAACAGGCCTCTTCAGCCAGTTTAGGCCCACAATTTAAGTACACATGGGTGTGTTCATACAGGTGTATTGAATTGTGTAACCTCACTGTTTGTTTTATGTAGGCAGTAAGGTTAGCCTACATGTATTTTTAGCTATATTTTATGATTTACCTTAGCTTTCTCGGGCCTACTCTGTATGGAGAGGATTAAATTAGGCTTTACAATAATTGGCAGAGGTCGAAGAGGCCATTTAACTGCTGTTTGATGTTACACTGCAAAAAAAATCACTACTGTAATTAACAACAGTACAACTGCTCTCACTTAATAGCCTACTGGAATAAAGTACAATGGTGTAGGCCTATGTGTATTTTAGTAGACTATTTTATTAAAACATGTAATACACTATATTTCAGAGAGAAATATTGTACTGTTTCTATAGTTACTAAAGATCTTACATATAAAACACAGTAAATCAACTGAGCAAAGAAATTCAAATTATCCACGACACTATAGTCTACAACATGGACATGTTGCTTTAAAATGAATAACTCTGATCCAATAATATAATAATATATCACTCATATTGACTATTGTCAACATGATGTGTAGCTTGAGACTGCTTTACTTAATATACTAGTATTTATATAATGAGGCCTGTTTCACAGCAGACATATTTTAATTTTCATAGCAGGAAAAGTACAGGTGTTACTAATAACATAACAAAACAAAGTAGTACTAGCAGCAGTAGTAGCAGCATTAGTAGTACTAGTAGAGGTAGAAGTAGCAGTAGTAGTAGTAGTGTAGTAGTGGTAATAATAGCATTAGTAGTAGTAGTGGTAGCAGTAGTAGTAGTAGTGTAGTAGTGTAGTAGTGGTAATAATAGCATTAGTAGTAGTAGTGGTAGCAGTAGTAGCAGTATTAGTAATAATAGTAATATTTTTATTCTGTACCAGCTCAAATTGCTGTAAGATTAAAACCAGGACACTTGGCACAATAACTGAAAAAGATGTGCATGTACTTCATAAGAAATATGAGCTCAATCAGCCACAGGGTGGCGCTGTAAGTGACACACTCCTCACCATCAAATCCGATTGATCTGAATTTTGACATATGTGCTCTACAAAAAAGCCTCTGGACCATAAAAGTCCACCATGATGTATTTTTTGATAATTTCCATAAACTGAAAAACCGTCAAATGAATAGAACTTTTGTATTTTTGGCTCGATCAATACCAAATTTGGCATACATCCTCTATTACAAAGATCAAGATTGGTCATCAACCAAAATATCGTCTTAAAGGGCAGGGCTTAGCGCTTATTGGCCATAACTCATTAACCATTTGTCCAGTCATCATACATCTTGGTACATGGGTTCAGTCCATAATTGGGAACAATTCTATCAATACATTTTAAGCCCGACCCATAGGGGGCACCACAATTACCACAAATGTATATTTGAAAAAACCCAGTGGACAGAATTTCACCTAAACTGGTGTGATTGCTCTGAGGGTGATTATTAACCAAAATCTGAAGCACCATATTGATCGTTGCAAATGGGTTTTGCCAATCACATATTTGCTCATATGTCAAGATGCCTTTAAAAAATCTTGAATAAACTTAGTGGAGACATTGAACACCATGCCCTGAACATACACACTGATTTTCATTAAAATCCAATAAAGGACAAATACCACAGGTTTTGTGATGATAAAGTGTGTGATTGGTCTCACTCCTTCTGTAAACAGAATTAAAGTAGCTGATATGACTTACCTATGTAAATCCTGAAACCTTTTCGCTGCTTTCATTTTGGCCTGTTGATCTGCTTCCTTCTGTTGAATGCAAAAAGGTTTGAACACGCAAATTATCTCTCACCACTATATTATATCTCTCATTCTGCTTAAGGACTACTTTTACTTTTGATTATTTAAATATATATCGCTCACAATACTTCTGAACAGAACTGATACTTGTAATGGATTTTACAGTATTGCTATGTTTACCTAATAAATAATCACCACCACCACTTCAAGTTTCCAAATAAGCCATTCCAGTGAACAAACTTGGAAAACTGAAATGTTAATGTGATTTATTACTCCTGTGATACTGTACTTTTCCAGCATATGTCAAAACATCTGCAGTGAACAAGGCCTTCCAGGTACATCCTCCTAGTAGACATCCTGAGGTCAGTTCAGTTTTCCAATGCAATCTACAAATGAGCCACTAGATGGCACTGTTTCACCATATTAAGTACCCCCCTGCTTCTCTGCTCACTACTACTATTACTAATTCTTATCTATCATATACTCTTGTTAATGCAGAACAAATGCTACTCTTTGGCTGGGGAATGTAAGGACTCTTGGCCTTGTTCTAGCTCTACTTAGGCTGAGAGCTGCTCTGAATTCACTCAACAAAAGCAGAATTGCTATTTAACTTTTAAGGTGAAAGATGTGTTTGGGTTATTTATGATTGTCTCATCAGCCCAGACATCACATTTGGTCTTCTCACACCTCTTTAGCATTCAGTTTGTATAAGCTGCTGCTCAGGCTTTCACACTTTGACTTGCGCATTGTAAGTTTATGGTCATAATTATAAGAGACTGCTTGACAGACCTTAATGCACCTGCACGAATAAAATAACAGACTGCAGACAGAATTAAGAAATGATTTCCATATCTTTCTCAAACAAAAAGTCAATTAATCTCAATTCTGATTAGGAAGTGGCAACACACTGCCACTCCTTGGTGAGCTACTTAAACATAAAGCCGATATCTGAGTCAGGAAAGACACTGAACTCTGACTTGGATCCCTGTGAAAACTCTTGTGAAGGTCAGCTATCAGTTGTGGGATGCCTTCGTATCTCTGTCTAGTCCTTTGTGTTTTGTCTCAAACTCCGACAGACTTTCCTGCGTCTGAGCTAAACCTCACTTGAAGGGCAAGCATGACGATGGAAAGGGAGCAAAGGGACCACCAAAAATGGTCCTACAGTATGTGCCTGTTTCTAATGACCAATGACAGAACACACAGAACACACACAAAGCTTCGGACACTAACACACACCCACACACATTTCCACAGAAATAGCCTTCTAGCTTATCAGCCAGACTTTTAAAGCACGGCTACATTTTCCCACTTTGATCCAAAAACTAAGGAACATCCACTGTTTGCTTTACTAAAATACATGAACTGGTTAGACAAGAGATTTAAACAGTTTTCGGGGATGTTTTGCCAAGGCGTTGAAGGGGAGATTGATACCATTCTCATTCCTGTACAATTTATAGAAAGCTACAAGTTACAAAAATTAAAACAATGACTTCTGTGGGGTTCCTCTTCTTATTTGATGCTATCTTGTCACCCAAAATTAAGCTTAAATGAATCATCTTGAAGAATTACTCATACTGTCAACCCCACCCTTACACACACACACACACACGCACACACACACACACACACACACACACACACACACACACACACACACACACACACACACACACAGAGAGAGAGAGAGAGAGACAGAAACACACACACACACACACACACACACACAGAGAGAGAGAGAGAGAGAGAGAGAACCTACCCAGTGACCAGTGTGACTTATACATGAGGGTGTGGTTGCTAACACCCACTGTGTTACTCGGTAAAACGGAAGTGTGTCTGTCTATGTGTGGGTGGGGGTGTTAAGTGTTTTACTGTGGAGAGTTAGATTGTATTTAACTTTAATATATGAGAGTCAAAGTCAATTTAAACCTGCAGCAAGGTGTTTGAGTGTGTGTGTGTTTGTGTGCGCGCGTGTGTGTGTGTGAGCGTGTGTGTGTGTGTGCGTGTGTGTGTGTGAGAGTGTGCAAAACAGAAGGCCGACATGATGGACATTGCAACAAGGAGGGGTCAGCAGCACCACTTTCTCCACTTCCTCATTTTAAAGAATGGATTGCAAGAAAGAATAAAAGGAGAGCATGAGTCACTTGAGGATAGAGCTCAGATAGAGAGGGGGTGCATACAGAGATGGGTGAGGTTAGAAAGTACAAGTCACACATTTCAGATAGAGTTGAGTACGCTGTCAGTCATTGAGCTTTTTAATAAATCAATTTATAACTTGACCAAACATAGTGTCAGTCATAATGTACTACATGGTAAACTCCACCCATCCATCTGTAGTTAAAAGCTGGTTAAAATGAATATCAGAAAGCTTTAAAAGTGTTCCATTAAGAAAGAAAGAATGAAAAGACTGAGGAAAAGCTTCTCATGTCATCACCTACAGCAAAGTTTGCTCTGTAGGGAATTGTGCAACCGGCTCTGACTGGGTTCAGTCCCTGTTTACATTTCACTCATTTTCTCTGAGTATCGCCTCCACTGTTGTACAGTCGAGCAACCTAGTTACCATACAACACACCTCTGGTAGGACCAGGGCAGTGTGTGTGCTCATATCAAAGCTATTTTTCTTTCTTTAACAAAGCCGAGGCCCTTTAATATGGATGCTGAATGCTGCAGTTTAATATTCTGTCTCAAGTAAGTCGACTTAATATCGACTTAAGGTACAATAATGTAATTATCAACATCATCATGTCTATATATAGACTTATCATATGATACATGGACATGACCTTTTTTTTCTTTTTTTTCACTTCAATATTGCCACACTTCACATTAGCAGCTAAGAGACTATTCATGTCACATTGGCTAAACAAGTAGTGTCCTCCATTCCTCACTGTGTACGTCCTGAGTGGAGACTGTAGAAGAATTAAAGGTAAATAACTCTGTCCCCAACCATAATGATAGTCTGTGTTTTTACTGAAGTGTAGCGCCCCCCACCCCTCTTGCATTATTAAGCTATTATATTATCCTTATATCAGTGGTATAAAATGATCTTCAAATGACAATAATATTGTTTATCGTGATCATTTCTGAGACAATATATCATCCAATAAAAGTAGTTATGGTGACAGGCCTACATGAAAATACACATTGTAGTTTATTTCACCTGCTGCCAGAAATACTCAGCACTAAATGAGGATTCATCCGCTGATGAAAATAGTCCACAACAAATAAACAATTTCCCCCTGTTTGTGTTTTGTGCCCGAACTTTAAAATGAGTATTTAGAGACCACTAACACATTATTTATTGTCATTAGGAAATGATGTTCCCTTTGTAGGTCACACCAAGAAAATGCTACCGCTTTGTGGCCATGACAACAAAAAACACGGGCAAAATAAATCAATAAACCCTCTGAGAGATGAAAAAATTAAACTCAACTTCAAAAATGTCTCCAGCTTGATTTTGGTCTTGTGTTTTTCTTCGTTGGTAGTACACTAGCATGGCCTGTATCTAGCAACCATAGCGCAATCTGATGGTCCTTTTGTACATTTCATGCCTCATACAACTGGTAAAGATTGCCCAAAAAGTTTGGGTTAAATAGATTTGGTTTTTGACCAGATATCATGACACAGTGACCTCTACCAAACAGTTGAGCAGACCTACAAAGGAATAAGTCTGAACTCTCAATAGTACAGCTGTATTACAGAGTCAGAGAGAAACAACACGTGTGTGCATTTTATTGAAATTTGAAGGTGATTTGTTCTTAACAAGAGAAGCTCAGACTTAAACCATCGACAAGTCACAAGACAGTATCTGGATGGTACACAGCGAACTGAGAAACAAGGGATTTATTTTGCTGAGTGGGCATTTGGTGCCCGCATTGTTGATCGGGAAGTGAAAATAAAGCGTCCCCATGGAGACCGAGGCCTCAGAAAACATAAACAAACGAGTCCGACTGGATCCTCCGTACCATCTTCCTTATCATTTGTTCTCAGTTTGTTTGTTTTTTGTGTCTTTTTCTATCCATCAAAATTCCTTCACGTCACTCACTGGAATGATCTCTTTACACATCAGCCAGCATCATGGAGCAGAAAGATAGGACATTTATCAATATTCGGAGTAAAATGTTGATAGGGAGATCGTCTTATCGGTTCTCAGCAACCAACCGTATCTCCTGAATTCTGTTGAGACATGCCTACCTACTCCCCCCCCACCCCCACCCCACCCCCTCTCCAAGTTTCATTTAGTTTTATTGGCATAACATGTACATTCATGTGTTGTCAAAGTACATGTGAAATAGGGCAAAGAATTGAAGATGATTTAAAAAAAGGGACTCCAGGGAAAACAAAAATGAATCGAGCTCCAACAAACGACAAACAAGACAGACGTCAAAACTCCTATAAGTTACAGAAAATGTTAAATAACATTATATATTGTAATACTGCCTCTCTCTCTCTCTCTCTCTCTCTCTCTCTTTCTCTCTCTCTCTCCTCTCTCTCTCTCTCTCTCTCTCTCTCTCTCTCTCTCTCTCTCTCTCTGTCTCTCTCTCTCTCTCTCTCCTCTCTCTCTCTCTCTCTCTCTCTCTCTCTCTCTCTCTCCTTTTGCTCTGCAGGTCATGTCTCTGCCGGTCTGTGTGTCAGGCTCAACTGCTTCAGTAATGAGATCATATGATGTCATCCCAGTTCACTCAGGATATGTGTGTTTGTGTGTGTGTGTGTGTGTGTGTGTGTGTGTGTGTGTGTGTGTGAGAGAGAGAGAAAGAGACAGAGTATGAACATAGATTACAGGGCCTCACAGGAAACACACAGACTTCATCAAATTGTTAATAAAGCAGACGTATAACAATAGACTTAATAACAACGTGATCCACTGTAGGTAACTTCCTGCCTCTGATCTCTAAGCCTCCTCTCTCTCCTCTCCTCTGTTCTTTATTTAGAAGAATTACAGTGTGTGTATATATCACTAGACACTAACAGAAACTGTAGTTACCACAAAACCCTCAACTTGTCTTTTTAACACAACTAAATGCACATTTTTTTTCTACAAGCTCTGCTATTTTTAAAATCACTCTTGTTTAACTTTACGCCATTGTCTAATCTCCTGTTTTTAGCTTTTTAAAGCCTTAAAGAGCCTCACCCCAAGTGATATTCTTGACCTCTCATTGCCTCATCTCCCCCTTTCCCCCTGTGACAGCCTCAGATTCTTCTCTTGTCGATGTTCCAACATTGAGACTTAAACACAGACATGATGGATTCTGTGCTGTCAGGCCTCTGAGACTCTGGGATGACTTTCCTGAGGAGATTAGTGCAGCAAGTTCATCTTAAAAAACACATGGTAAGTCGTTTTTTCAGTGATTTATTTATCATTTTTACTGTTTTAATTTGGTCCCATGTGCTTCGTGGCGTTTTCTACGCATTATTCTCTTTAAAACAATAAAACAATCTCTTCAGCCTGGCTTTAATTCAAATGTTTTATGGTTATAATTCACTTTAATCCAAAGATGGATTTGTCCAAACTCCTCTTCCTCATTTTTTGCGGTCCATTTTCTGCTAGATGATCAATTTTTCTCACACACTCGTTGATACAACCTACCCACAGTGCATTGTGGTCTGCTAACCAATCATCACTTGCCCAGACATCAAACTGTCAAATAAAACAGTCAATAATGAGATTTCATTTTTATAAGAAACTACTTTTATTTTATTCTGTTTGGATAACGCTGCCGTCAGGTGGAAACCTTGTAACTCCATATTTTGCTTTGAACGTACCAGGTTTCCGACGGCGACGATAATTATCAACATCAAGAGAGTCTGTCAAGGCTTGAGTCGTATTTCTATGAAGCCCAACAACAAAAAAACAAAATCAAAGAACAGAAATGAACACTTTTTTTGTCTCCCATAATTGAGGGGCCCCTTTCTGCTTGAGGGCCCCAGATTGCCCATATGGTAGATCCAGCTATATCCATTGTCTTTTATCTAGTAATCTAGGTTTGATGTGATTTGTTCTTGTTATTTTTCATTTATTTTCTTTTACTATCATTTTTAGTCCTTATGTGAATTAGTTTCAATTGTTTTCCATTCATACTGTTTCATATAAAGTTAATATTATTATTATTATTATTATTATTATTATTATTATTATTATTATTATTATTATTATTATTATTATAATTATTAATAACAACATATTAAATCAATGGCATGACATTGGTGTATCATGCTCCATGTTTTGAGAGACTGGTAGAGGCTGAGGGAAATGAAAGGGAAAACGAGTGGAGGGGATGATTGGATGAGAAAGGAGTGAGGTGTGGAGCCGAAGTCAGGCGGCTCACGAGGGTCAACCAGAGGAGAGGCAAAATACTGTTTTTTTGGACTTCATCCCCTTCCCCTTCTCTCCCAGGCTTCTTTTATCTTCTCTAAATGGAAATGGTTTTTGATTTCAAGCCACCCCCACCACACACACACACACACACACACACATACTCACACTTACTCACACACATACACACACACAAACATTCACTCTCTCTCTGCGTCTTGCAACACCCACCCCCCCCACGCACACACACACACTCACACTCACGCAAACGCACAGAAGGAATGCATCGTTTCAAATGCATTCTTTTGGTTGCAATTCATCTGGCATGACATCATTATTTGTTTCCCCTTCACATCTGGTTCTAGTGAATCCAGTCCAGACGCAGGTGAGGAGGACGGCTGTCACCTTATATTTCATCGTGCGCTCATGCAGCGAGGCTCAGGCGGATGACTGAGAGAAAGGGATTACAGGAATACACACATACACACACACACACACACACACACACACACACACATCCAGTAAATGAGCCATACAGGTGTGAAGTGCTCGGGAGTTTGTGTGCCGTACCTGTGTTGTTCTGCGGCGGTGATGCAATGAGCATGAATCACAAACACACTGTCACCTGGATGAGTAAGAGGAGCCTCTCTCACTGTCTGACACACACATACACACACACACACACACACACACACACACACAGTCATACACACATAACTGAGAAGTCTGTGATCCAGCAGGGTCATAATGATGTCATTGAGATCATGCACCCTGTGAAACACTACTCTGTCTGTGTATGTGTATGTGTGTGTGTGTGTGTGTATGTGTGTGTGAGAAATATATGTATATGCCTGTGCATACTTGTCCCACATTAGGATTATGTATGTTTTGTGTGCACACATGAAAGCAAAAAAGAAGAAGAAGAAGAAAGAAGAGAGTCCAAAAGGAAGATTTAAAGCGAGAAATTTAGAGGAGCAAAGAGGGGGCAGATAGAGGGAGGGAGGGAGAGTGAGAGGGAGATCAGTCATTCATAGCTGCTGTCTCTCTCTCTCTCTCTCCACATTCCTCCCCCCCTTATATGGACAAAACTACTGGAGCCCATCTCTCCATCCATCTCTATACCGCACACACACGCGCGCAAACACACGCAGCAGCCACCAAACTGCATTCAGCCTTGAGGTTCTTCGTCTTCATTTGCAGCCCCTGACCCAAATTTAGGACATCTCGCCCTAGAATCCAACCAAATGAAAACACACTGCTGCTGCCACCCTGCAGAAACCAGGCCGACACACTCATATCCAGAGGTCATCTCCCTGCATCGCTGCAAGCATCTCGCTTGTTTGCTTTGCTTCTTCTTTTTTTTCCTTCTTTTTTTTCCCTCTCATTTGGTCTGTTCGACTGTTCTCAAGCTCCGTCTCTGTTTAGCTCAAGAGAGTACAAGACCCAAGAGGGGAGAACTTGGTCATGAGGGAATCGAGCAGTGCTTTCTTGGGGAAAGAGCCAGAAAATAAGAAAACTGCAAACACAATGAGGAGGGGGGGGGGGGGGGGGGGGGGGGGCTGAAATTGATAGAAACAAGCAAGAGGAGGCAAAGACAGAGAGGGGAGAGAGAGACAGAGAGGCAGAGAGAAAGAGAGAGAGAGAGAGAGAGAGAGAGAGAGAGAGAGAGAGAGAGAGAGAGAGAGAGAGAGAGAGAGAGAGAGAGAAAGAGAGAGAGGAGAGAGAGAGAGAGGAGAGAGAGAGAGAGAGAGAGAGAGGAAGGGAGAGCTTACCTTAAAAGGCTGTGTTTGAGAAGGGCGTCGGACTGTTTAAATGTACTTGTGTATGTGCGCTCCCAGGTTGTTAAATGTCCCAAACCTAAATTAACAGCCGGGTAGAAGGGATTAAGAAGCTTTATAGAGCAGAGTTTAGACAATACTTGAAAGGGGGATTCGGTCGGACAGAGACCACCCTCCTCAGAGCTGCTCTTACATCACTTCCCAGCTGTTCTGTATCTTAGCGATGATGGACAGCTGTATTGTGTTTGATTGTTGGTCGCGTGCACGTCTAACGTGTGCGAAATCGTCAGCAGCTACTAGCGATAGATTCTTGTACTCTGATTCATTCAGTTCAGTCGAGTCTCCTTTTAAAGACCGTGAATGTGTTGTGTTGATGCGGAGCACCCCTGTCTAATTTCAATATCCATTTGGAATGCATGCACACACACGCAAACACACATACACACATCCTGCCTCAGCCCCATGTACTCATTATCCAACAGGAACTAAAGATCTGGGAAGAGGTCCAGATTTCTGTGAGCCCTGCTCTCCTCCAATCTGTGTGATTTTCTTAATATGGACAGAGAGGGAGTGAAAAGATAAAGAGAGAGCAGAGTTACTAGAGTGGCTGAAATGTCCTTCTGTCCATCTCTCCTCCTCACTTCCCGCTCCAAGTGAGGCCAAAGTGTTTATTTAATCTTCACAGGGTCCTCCTGTGGGGCTTGCCATCAAAAGATAGTGCATGAAAGATTTATTTAGCTTCCTGCTGCAATGAAAATATTTTTTTTCTACAATTCATATATATTCACAATCATAACTACAGCGTAAAGATGGAAAATCTGCATTTGGGTCAGTGACAAATAAGTGTTGGCAAGATGAGCAATTCAAAAATCAGTTAAAACTAGTTTTAAAAGCAGCATCAGGTTTGTTAAAATGTGTATTTAGTATTTTTGTTGGTTTTATATCATTTGAAATGACATTTGCACCATTTTTTACCAAAAGTAAGACTGAATATCCTGAAAATGTCAAATGGTGTAACCACAAAAGAATGATAAATATTACATATTTTATCCTCCTAGAGTGTATTTAAGTGGACTTATACTAATAATGACTAAATGGTTCCTGATCTCCATGATTCCCCAGATGAAATGTAATATTTACCATAAGTTTTTATGGTTACACCACTTAGACATTTTTGCCATAATCCTCTAATATATTCTCTAAAAATGGATTAAAAGCAGAAATTTGATGCTGGGTCCACAAAAAAAGAATGTGTGCAAGTTATTTATACGTTTATTTTCCCATTTGAACCCTTTAAATTTGACTACACCACATGGACACAAAAAAACATCATTCACCCATATATCATGGTATGGTTTTCACAAACACTGGCATGGCATTAGATAATCATCATATCCTTGTCAGTAAAATAAGTATTATGGCTCATCTTCCATGTTTTGAATTTTCCTTCAATTTCCAACATAAATAAATAACTCACATGTATTTTTACCGACAGCTGTGCGTTTATCAGCCTGATTTATTCCATCATCTAATAGATTTTTTTCAGACAAATTCCGAGATGATTAACACATGTAACACCAGACATCACAAATCATTTACATCTGTCTCAGATACAGCTGTGTCTGAGACAGATGTTACATTTAGAGCTCGATAAGACAAACTACTTGAATTTGTATCTTTTGGCCTCCTTTCTGTCTTTAGTATCTTTTCTAACCACTTTGTACTATGTCATGCTTGTTATTAGCAATTTACATATGTAAGTATCGTGTATTCTGTGGAATCAGGAACTATTACTCACTTATATTTTATACTTTACATCAGACACAGACGTCTTGATGTGTTCTTCTTTTACTCATTAGAATGTGTTTTTGTGTGTTCATGTTAGGTGTTGAACATAAACTAAATTTTGATGATGATGATATTTTCATAATGATGTAATGCGTACAACGTCACCCAGCCCCACGTGTTCTGAACAATCCACCACGAATAAAAAAATGTATCCTCTGGAATTTCTTTCTTGTAAGCATCCAGTGTTATGGTTACGTTCATTATTTCCTAAAAATACCTGATGAATACATTTCCTTCCTCTGTTGCAGAGCTGTTTTGTTGAATGTTGATTTGTTTCTTGGCAACACGGTGATGTGATTTTAAAAGCATCCTTCCATTGAACTGATAGAGGTTCAAAACTCACACAGCTTACCTTTACATATGAACCAGACTCACAATGCTGCGTTTACTCTTTTAAATTAGTGGTTTCCAAACTTTTTCGTTTTTTACTGCTTAAAATGAAATGTCTACTTATGACCTTTTCTGTACTATTATCAGCTTGTCAATCAATTGTGTGACTACATTAACCTGTATGAAAGCTGCTATATAAATAAAGTTTGATTGATTGATTGATTGATTGACAGATTGACCAGATCATCCAATTTCTCGGACTGTTTTTAAACATTTGGATGTGAAAATGATGTGAAAAAGTCCTCTATGTTACAGTAAAAGAATCAGTCAAATCTCTTGGAACCTCTAGTGGTGTATAAAGCATTAATAAGTTATATATTAACCATAATAAAGCAACTCATTACAACATAAAGCCTATGCCTTTTCTAAGCACGTCTCTCTTTACATCTATATGTTCTTTAAATACGCATGTTAGAATCTGAAGTGTTGAAGTCTGTTTGATTCAGAGTGATGAGGGGCTGAATGGATTTGATGTGAATCTTTCTAAGGACATTTTTTTACTTTCATTACAGGATCTCACAACAGGCCCTGAAAAATACAGTAAAAGAGATCTGGGTGTAAACACTGAAAGAGATCAGAGAGAAATAAAGGCCAGAGACCAGATGAAGTACAGTCACATTATGTGTGTGTGTATGAGCATGTACGTGCGTGTGCGTGTGTGTGTGTGTGTGTGTGTAGTTTAGACCATATGAAGCCACGTAGCAACTTTCTGTTGAGTCACCTTGCCGAGCCTTCAGTTCTGACCAGCTGGTTCAACTGTAGCTGGCACACACACACACACACACACACACACACACACGCACACACACACACACACACACACACACACACACACACCCACACACACACACACACACACACACACACACACACACACACATCATACTCACACATATGCCCAGCATATAAGTATGCCAATAGCCTGATTACCTCTCGATCTGCATGGTGTGGTAATATTCAGAAAAGACAATGAAACACACTTTCCACCAGGGCACGCGCACACACACATACACACACACACACACACACACACACACACACACACACACACACACACACACACACACACACACACACACACACAGACACACACACACACACACACATATGTACATTCATAGGGGTTTTCTTGGAGGAAGCTCCTGCAAGAGATATTAACACATTTTCCATGACACACAGCACACACACACACATGCAGTAAAGTCAACCGCTCTCTCCACAGTCTACACCCTGCTGGACACGAGCGAGTCTCTGAATAAAACAGCCATCGGGGCTGCAGCCGAGGCAGCAGAGAGAGCCTCCGGATGACTGCGGATAAAGAGGGTGGACTTATGTCGCTGGGTCGCCCGGGCAAGAGCGTACGATGTCGTGAGACCCGAAACACCCCATGAACCCAGGAAACATCACTCATAATGTGTTCCAGAGCATGCGTAGGATGTTTCTTGTATGCACACCCACCATACAAATACAGTACACTTGCTAACATCTAATTATTCCTGGAGTTCTGACCTCCGGAGCGCGTGTGACTCAGACTGCGGCAGACATCAGAGTCTGCTTGCTTGGTGAGTCAGTGTGATTACTCTGCCCCGGTCCTGACTGGGTTTTATAACTTCAAATCCTCACTGTACTTTTTAGTACAGTACTGTGCTTGTGCTAAGAGCTGATACCACATATTAAGTGTGCGGGAGTGTGTGCGCAGGTGTAGGAGGCTCTAAGTGGTGGTTTGGGCTGTAATGACGATTAGCATTTGTTCTTTGGTAGTCTGTGTTAGCTGAACAGAGGTTTTACTGTTCAGCTCATCTCAGTTTCGGAACATTTTGTGTTTAATTCAGTTGTTAAGCTCATTTTAATTCTGATGGCGAAAATTTGACTCCATAAGTATTCAATATAGCCCTCATGTTTATAGATACACACCGAATGTGCCAAAGGTTGGGTGAGCATTCCTATTGAAGACAATTAGGCCATGACATTTTATCCCGACATCTGCTTAGACTACTGTAACTGAATGACCTGACATCCTCAGTAGACCAGCCGCCATCACTGTTTATCTGGCTCCATTTTTTTTAGTGTGTTACAGTACTGGTAAGACAATGAAATACAATCCAGGAACTCTAGTTGGAGTAACAAAGTAATGTGTTCGGTGGCTTATCGGACATCAAAACACTGCACAGCCAGAGAGAGATTTTACAACTCTGGAAAGTTATCACAGCAGCAAACTATTATATATATATATTCCACTATAATGATCTTGAGGTAAACTGCATTCTAAAAAGTACTGTATTTATTTGTCACACATAAAAGTTGTACAGTGAAATTCATCCTCTGCATTTAGCCCATCCCAACTCCAGTTCTATATTAGTGCCTTGATCAAGGGGCACTGACCTATCATACGTGTTTTTGACAATGGGAGGAAACCGGAGCAAGTAGAGCAGACCCATGCGAAGGCCCGGTGAAAAACATGCAAACCCCAAGAATGACCTCCCAGTGTACAGGATTGTACACTGGGATGCATGTGATTGGTCAACACAGCGACTCACATGTTGCACTGCGTTGTAGCAAAAGTTGAACCTGGTTTTACATGAAATGACCTGACATGATAACACCCCCATTTAAATAAATCAATACATGTATGAGGTTTATCTAAGTAGGTTTCTTATATTCTTCTAAGCTATTGAGTCTGAAGTTATAAATCTTAGCAAGTCATTAATAAAAGTTGTGCTCCAGGTCCAATGAACCAGTCAAAGGGATTATTCACAACCTGGCAAAGCAAAAGTTATTCTTATTAATGGCTTATAGCTCATTTATGAAGCACTGGTATATGTGTTATTAACCCTCAATAAAGCCACTTATAATTCCTCTTTATTGGGTCTTGTGCGTGTATGTGCATGCCCAGATCGGCAATCTGGGCAAGTCCTGGGCAAGGCCCTTGAGCATAAAGGGGCCCTCAATCATGGGACCCCATCTCTTTTTTTTTTTGTCGGGCTAAAAAAATATGGAGTTACAAGGTTTCCACCTGACAGCAGCGTTATCCAATCAGAATAAAATAGAAGTTGTTTAGGGGACATGAGCTTCAGTGACAAGGAGCCCTTGGGGTTCCATTGCTGCCTCGCTTACGTGTTAAGAGCCGTCATTAAGCCTTGCTCACTGTCGCTTCATCTCGGTCACACGTTTATGGCCGTTCCTCAATCCCTCAGCCCTCTTTTCTTTAAGTGCTGTTTCAGTGTGTAACTTTACTTGTCTGCTACAGCTGGTCATAAAAGCCGCTCCATATTGCACATGGCTAAAAAAGGGACTCCATTCCATTTAATGAGTAACGTTTTTTCCATATTTACTCCGCTTTGTCATATGAGAGCCACTTTTATATGTGTGTGTGTTTGTGTGCGTGCGTGTGTGTGCGTGTGCGTGTGCGTGTGTGTGTGTGTGTGTGTGTGTGTGTGTGTGTGTGTGCCTTTGAGTCAGTGCCTTTGGGGGGATGGGGGAGCGAGGAATGGGTACATATTTGTTTAATTACCTGCAAGAGGGGTTTAATGTGCTGTTTATGGGTCTAATCTAAGAGCTCAGGCTTTGTGTCTGAGTGCAATCATGATGGCAGTGACTTAATGCATATTTATATGTGTGTGTGTGTGTGTGTGTGTGTGTGTGTGTGTGTGTGTGTGTGTGTGTGTGTGTGTGTGTGTGTGTGTGTGTGTGTGTGTGTGTGTGTGTGTGTGTGTGTGTTTAGAGGCAAACAAGAAGCAGAAAGGATGAGCCAGAGGACCACAATGGACAGTCTCCTCTATCACTTCCAGTTAAGCAATTTATCTCTTTATCTCTTTAACCGGCTAACAGAGAGCAGCTTTGTTATGAGGCAGTCAGACGGCCTCAGACTCCCTGATATTAAACTACTGTCTCTGAATTTATTTCTGTTCGTGCCCTTTTACATCCTTCTTTGTAAATGTTGTACAGACTCAGTCTTTGCCACTATCCGCCGTGTGAGATCACATCGATCAACAGAGATGATGTTACCCTCTCAGCTGTTGTAAAAGCAACAATAATCAGTCTAATGTCAGAGGAAGAGAAATCAGCTGTTCACATGTTTAACACTTCAAAAAGAATCAGTTGGATGTTATTCCACCAATTTTTAAGTATAAGTAGAAAGGAGGAACTATTTTCATATAGGTGGATATATTTTAGTTTTTTATCAAATACTGTTTAAACTGTTCCGAAAATATAAAACGGTGGAACATCACAAATTACCAAGTCAAAGAGGACAAAGTACTATCATCTCACTTTATTTGACTAATAGAAAAACACAAATGCATCTTTTTATGTGCAATGTACATTTTTGACCTGTGTATGTTTTTTTTTTTTTTTTAAATGGTTGTATTCTTCTTAATTGACCCCGGTGGAGTAGAGAGCTGAAGACGGGTCATAGCAGGAGCAGGAGCTGCAGGAGTCACTTGCAAGTGAGGTGTTATCGCGAGATTTCGAAGTAGAGAAAAAATTACTCAGAAAAACAAGGGGAAAAAATTACTCAGAAAAACAAGGGGAAAAAATTACTCAGAAAAACAAGGGGAAAAAATTACTCAGAAAAACAAGGGGAAAAAATTACTCAGAAAAACAGGAAAAAAAAAATTACTCAGAAAAACAGGAAAAAAAAAAATACTCAGAAAAACAGAAATAATTACTCAGAAAAACTGATCCAAAAAAAATTACTCAGAAAAACAGGAAAAAAATTACTCAGAAAAACTGATCCAAAAAAATTACTCAGAAAAACAGGATCTGTATTTTTTTTTATTGAATGAATGCAATAAGCTTCCGTATTAAACTGTATAATCATACTAAAATATACCCATATACCCTGTATTTTGTAACGACCCTGATACTGATTTATTTTACAGCCTAGACTTACAATGTAAAAAAAAAGGAGCATTCTGTCAATAAAACATCACAGCAGTTACTTTAGGAGGAGTCTCTCATGTATGCTTTACAGAAATGTTGTAAAAACATAGAAACACATGGTATCATTACATATCATCTTGTGATAGAACATAAAACCGGTCAAGGCTCTTCTCCAAAATCAGTTTTGATCTTACATTGGATCTCAGAACTATATTACTTCATACCCAGTATTTCCAGTATCATCATTAACACATATTACTATTTTATAGCTATGCTGTGGCTGTAAAGGTTCTTCTGATGTTTTGTTCCAAAATTCCATTACTGCTTCAAAAAGGTGCCTGAGAGGGATTTTAGAAGTGGCACCAGCCAGATGTATGCGGTATTTTCCTTCGTATTCTGTCATTAGTAATTAAAGGATAATGTTTCTGTTGTGGTGATTTTAGGCCAAATCATAAAGGAGTTAACCGACCTCTATCTGGAACCAGTTTGATTCATCTTTTGCTTTACAACTCAACAAGCTATTCTCATATGTAGATACATAAGTCCTAGAGGAGATAGTCACTTTAATCTTAACCGATGCTGTGAGAGGAAATCTCCATCATTTCTCTTTGGTTTTTTTCCAGAATTTAGTCAAATACTTGTATATGAAACCTCTTCTCTCTCTCTATTATCACTTGTTCAACTTTTAACTATCAGCTATCAACGTCCATCAAAGAGGACTTTAATTTGACCCACACTGTGAATGACGTTCACGTTGTCTCACTCTGGGATCCGTGTCACTTTTCTTGTCTATAAAGTGCTCGCTTTGCGCGCGTTATGAACAAAGTGGAGGATGTGGTTCTTGAAAGGATGATCAAAAAAAGAAAAAAAACAGTGCAGTATGTTAAATGCACCTAAATCTCATTTCTCCTAACTTCCTTTAACCTTTGTGTCGTCCTCCCGGGTCAAATTGACCCCGTCTGTTTTGACTGTTCCTTCTTTCCTCCCTTCCTTCCTTCCTTCCATCTGTCCTTCCTCCTTTCCTTCCTTCCTCCCTCCCTTCCTTCCTCCTTTCCTTCCTTCTTCCTCCCTCTCTCCTACCTTCCTTCCTTCCTTCCTTCTTTCCTCTGTCCTTCATTCCTTCCTCCCTTCCTTCTTTCCTTTCCTCCCTTCCTTCCTCCCTCCTGTCCTTCCTTCCTTATTTCCTTCCTTCCTCCCTCCTTTACTTCCTTCTTTCCTCCCTTCCTTCCTTCATCCTTCCCTCCTTCCTTTCCTTCCTTCTTCCTTCTTCCTCCCTTCCTTCGTTCCTTTCCTCCCTCCTTTCCTTCCTTCCTTCTTCCTCCCTTCCTTCCTTCCTTTCCTCCCTCCTTTCCTTCCTTCCTTCCTTCCTTCTTCCTCCCTTCCTTCGTTCCTTTCCTCACTCCTTTCCTTCCTTCTTCCTTCCTCCCTTACTTCCTTGACTCGAGGACAACAGGAGGGTTGAAGTCCCGCTTCACTCAAAAATGTGTTTTTCTTCTTGTTCCTTTAGTTGAATGACGTTCTCTTCTCCATGCAGAATGGTGTATGTTTACAGTTCATGGCGTGTGACGTCACAACTAGTTTTTTTGTTGATCATGTCCAGTATGCAACTTGTTAGATTCAAATTCTAATGGATGGTGAAGTAGGCTGAGTGTATGTGACGCAGAGATGACTTCTTTTTCAATGTATGTGCACGTGCATGCGTGTGTGTGGTTCAAGCTCTGCAAAGAACGCTTAAAGTAGTATTATATAAAAGAGGCAAGCATTGAAAACAGAAGCAAAAATATGAATAAGAATGATGTGAGAACAAACAAACAGAATAAAGAATGAGTAAATGTCACTCACATGACACACAACACATGGCTGGAGTCAAAAAGGACAAACAAAGGGAAGGAAGGCGACATATTTGCCAGTAGCCGTTGCTGAGAAGTAGCTGTTCAACTTTTTAAAATAAATAATATTTACATATTTATAAATTGTGGATTTTTACAATGAAGGAGAAGGAGCATTTTGCAATTGAAGAAGTTTTACAAACAAACAGACAAACAAAGTAATTGGACTTTTTTCTGGAAAAGTCATATCAGACACAGTTTACTCAAAACAGAGTATTTATATGTTTACCACATGTGTGAAGGGGATTTTAATAAATAGCTCATGATTAACTCAAGGTGCTAAATGGAACCAAACCTGGAAGTAATCATGAATATTTTGTTTCCCCTCAAAGAAGATGGTTCATACATCATAAATCTACATTACTTCATTATTTTCTGTGTCCTCATAACACTGTTCCCATGAACACATTTCACTTGTATACTTTCACTTGTAAATTGAGGGTTTAAGGATAGAGTGTGTGTACAGATTGTGTAACCCCTTGAAGTAAACTTGTGAATTGTGACTTTTGGGCTATATAAATAAAATCAACTGGTCAATGTCAACTTGTACCTAACCACCTCACCACCTCATTTCACTTTATCACATAACTAAACAAGGAACATGAATACAGTGAACAGTATCTCATCGCAAGGATGTAGATATGACATCGCCAAAGAAGTGGCTGCTGTAGAGAGCGCAGTGGTGTGTGTGTGTGTGTGTGTGTGTGTGTGTGTTTGTGTGTTTATCCCAACAAATAAGTCTCTGGGGATGTAACTTCAACAAGCTGCATGCAGATGATGTCACTGACCAACTGGACGTGCTCGCAACCACAACCGCAAACATCTGGCTCTAATCAATTCAAACACACACGCACGCACGCACACACACACACACACACACACACACACACACACACACACACACACACACACACACACAAATCAAAATCACAGTTGCTTTATTGGCATATATGTCGCAAGAACAATATTGATAGAATAACATAACATGAAGACAGTTATACTGACATATATTTATCGTATTAATTATAGTATTAATTATAGTATTAATTATAGTATTCATTATAGTATTAGCTTATGGTATTAATTATAGTATTAATTATAGTATTAGCCTATGGTATTAATTATAGTATTAATTATAGTATTAGCCTATGGTATTAATTATAGTATTAATTATAGTATTAGCCTATGGTATTGATTATAGTAGTATTACAGTATTAGCCTATGGTATTGATTATAGTAGTATTACAGTATTAGCCTATGGTATTGATTATAGTAGTATTATAGTATTAGCCTATGGTATTGATTATAGTAGTATTACAGTATTAGCCTATGGTATTGATTATAGTAGTATTACAGTATTAGCCTATGGTATTGATTATAGTAGTATTACAGTATTAGCCTATGGTATTGATTATAGTAGTATTATAGTATTAGCCTATGGTATTGATTATAGTAGTATTACAGTATTAGCCTATGGTATTGATTATAGTAGTATTATAGTATTAGCCTATGGTATTGATTATAGTAGTATTATAGTATTAGCCTATGGTATTGATTATAGTAGTATTACAGTATTAGCCTATGGTATTGATTATAGTAGTATTATAGTATTAGCCTATGGTATTGATTATAGTAGTATTATAGTATTAGCCTATGGTATTGATTATAGTAGTATTATAGTATTAGCCTATGGTATTGATTATAGTAGTATTACAGTATTAGCCTATGGTATTGATTATAGTAGTATTATAGTATTAGCCTATGGTATTGATTATAGTAGTATTATAGTATTAGCCTATGGTATTGATTATAGTAGTATTACAGTATTAGCCTATGGTATTGATTATAGTAGTATTATAGTATTAGCCTATGGTATTGATTATAGTAGTATTACAGTATTAGCCTATGGTATTGATTATAGTAGTATTATAGTATTAGCCTATGGTATTGATTATAGTAGTATTACAGTATTAGCCTATGGTATTGATTATAGTAGTATTATAGTATTAGCCTATGGTATTGATTATAGTAGTATTATAGTATTAGCCTATGGTATTGATTATAGTAGTATTATAGTATTAGGTCATTCACTGTCCCTCAGGTTGTGGCATATTGGGCAGAAACATATGCACTTTCTCCTTGTCTTAGGAGTATTTTTAATTTAGAGAGGTCATTGATCTCTTTCAAACCTTTGATTTTAGAGTTGAATTTTGTTACACACACACACACACACACACACACACACACACACACACACACACACACACACACACACACACACACACACACACACACACACACACACACAATCAAAATCACATTTGCTTTATTGGCACATGAGCGACACCAATATTGATATATTAACATAACATTAAGACAATAAGACTGACATATATTAATTATAGTATCAATTATAGTAGTATTATAGTATTAACCTATGGTATTAATTATAGTAATATTATAGTATTAACCTATGGTATTGATTATAGTAGTATTACAGTATTAACCTATGGTATTAATTATAGTAGTATTATAGTATTAACCTATGGTATTAATTATAGTAGTATTACAGTATTAGCCTATGGTATTGATTATAGTAGTATTATAGTATTAACCTATGGTATTAATTATAGTAGTATTACAGTATTAGCCTATGGTATTGATTATAGTAGTATTATAGTATTAGGTCATTCACTGTCCCTCAGGTTGTGGCATACATACTGTGCAGTAAGATATGCACTTTCTCCTCCTGGTTGAATTGTGTTACACACACACAGACACACACACACACACACACACACACACACACACAAACACACAAACACACACACACACACACACACACACACACACACACACACACAGAGAGAGAGCGAGGGAGAGAGAGAGAGAGAGAGAGAGAGAGAGAGAGAGAGAGAGAGAGAGAGAGAGAGAGAGAGAGAGAGAGTACTTCATGACTCACTCATACGTAACAAAATGAATGGGGGTTAAAGGGACAAGCTGATAAGTTAAAGTTAAATTGTGTTTTTTTAAAGGTTCAACAACCTCCACCCCCTTCTTTCACCCAACCTCCTCCACCTCTCTGCCTTCCCTTCTCTCTCTGTCTCCTCTCTTTTCTCTTTGCCCTGCATTACTCTGTGGTATTTGTGTACAATGTTTTGTGTAAGATACTAAAGAAAGATTGCAAGAACAGATTTTCCCAAATGTTCAATTGTAATAAATGTTTTATTAGATTTCTATAAACCCACAACAGCATGTGACAGACACATTGTTGAAGGTTGAGAGTTATAGTTTTTTATAGTGATACTACACAGATTTTGTTTATGTTTGGTCTCTATTTATTCTCATCCACTCTCACTTTAACCTCTCCAACCTCTCCACCTCCCCTCTTCTCTTCCTCCTCCTCCCTTCATCCTCCCACCAGACTGATGAACTGTAAGTAGAGGGCACAGCAGACTCCGAACATTCTTGCTTCCTGAGCCAATACTCAGCTGGAGAGCACTAACACACACAAGCGCGCGCACACACGCACGCACACACACACACACACACACACATACACACCTCTCCCACCCCCGTGTCGAGTCAGTCGGATAAGGGTTTGACTTAGAGAAATACAGCTTGCCATGTTCACCGGCCTGCCTGAACGACAACAACAGATAACAGGAAAGAGAGGACAGAGGGTGCAGAGAGATGAGAGGAGCTACCTTTCTCTGTTACACGCACGCACACGCACACACACACGTCTGTTTTTATATCATTATGAGGACACTCATTGACATAATGCATTCCTAACTCCTTACCCTCATTTTAACCATGACAACTAAATGCCTCAACCCAACCTTTACCCTAAACTGAGCCTAAACCCTATTCTAAACTTAACCCTAAAAGTAAGTCTTAAACCTCAAATTGCCCTTTTTAGTTGTGAGGACTGACCAAAGTGTCCTCACAACGCAGAAATGTCCTCACAAGGCTTCAACTGAAAGTGGTTCCCTCAAAAGGTAGAAAAACATGCACACACACACACACACATACACACACACACACACACACACACACACACACACACACACACACACACACACACACACACACACACACACACACACACACACACACAACCAGACACTGATACACACTCGCACTCGCACACGCACACGCACGCACATACCCACAGGGAAAAATAAAAGAAAGATGGGAGTGATAGGGGCACTACACGGGCCGGTGACATCATACCTTTAAAATCCTGAAGGCGCGGTCATGACGTCACCTCTGAAAAAAAAGGAGAAAAAAAAGAAAGAGGCGCAGAGGAGAAAGAGAGTGAGTTACACCCCCTGCACCTCTGATGCTTTACCCCCTTACCAATTAAGGCTCTCACGGTAGAAGACAGAGAGAGAGAGAGGACGAGGGGAAGCAGAGGTAGAAAAGAGCAAAAGAGCGGAGGGACTATCTCTTTCTTTCCTTTTGCGCCACCAGTACAACCAATACACCCATTTCCCCTCACCGGGACTGCGCGTGGGGAGGGAGGTCCGGGACCTCGGTGCAGCACACATACACACACACACACACACACACACACACGCTCTGTGACCGAAGTAACTGCAGGCTGCACTGACTGGGAGAGGACCGCAAAGACACCGGACACACACACACCCCAAGACCATAGACTACAGAACACATGTAAGTTGTGTCTTGTTGATGTGAATGAGAGAGAGAGAGAGAGAAAGAAAGAGAGAAAGAGAGAAAGAGAGAGAGAGAGAGAGAGAGAGAGAGAGAGAAAGAAAGAAAGAAAGAGAGAGAGAGAGAGAGTGCTTGTGTTGTCACTGTGGGAGATTTTCTGTCACATGATTGCTTTTGACTTAAATCTGCATATAGTTTAGTATAAAGTAGAACAAAGTGGCGTGAGTTTGATTGCAGTGTCTGTGTATGGGTGTCATGAAGTTTTCTGTCATGTATGATAATGTGTGACAGCTCTGTGAAGAGTGTGAGCGCCACGCCTCGAGCACCGCTAACTTTTCTTTTTTCATTTTTTAAACTGTCTCTAAAGCTTTAACGCTGTTTTATTAGATGATTTGGCGCCGTCACACATACTTCAGCTTCTAGTGAAACCTTTTTTGTTGTTGACCCCGCTGTGGTCAGAACATCACCGCAGTAGATGTAGTGTAGTCCTTGCCTGGAGATCATCCATCCGTCTCACTTCATTCCTGCATTGATTTGTTTATGGGCTATCTCGCACGATCACGCTTTTTGCGCGTGCACGTAACAGCAGCAGTGGACTGAAGCATCTCTCCGGTGTTGGCTTAGCTACAATTAGGGGGCTACACACCAAATAAGGTAATACACGGACAGTGTTTTTTTTTTTTTTTACCGGGGGGGCCGAGTAGTAGCCGCTGGCGCCCTCCGCCGCCGGGAGCGGGTCTCACACCTCGAGACGAGGGGGGGGGGGGGGGGGGGGGGGGGGGGGGGGGGGTGCAAGCGCGTGCTCACTGCGCGCACTCACACGCGCGAGACACTTCTGTTCAGGCCGTTTAATCATATTTAACTGAAGATAATCATCACTGATAACAAGATAGCAGCGGATTATGATGCTTTCATTTTTAACCCTGAATATAGAGCAACAGACATCCTATAATTATGTATGGTGGATTAGGGCAATGTGGGACATTGACTAATGTGGGACAACTAAGCTCTTGTTCTATTCAATTTTAGTTGTTTTAACTTATCTGACAAAGAAAGAAAAAATAATTGTAGGCCTAGGCTACTAAATTAAATGACCAAATATGGGTGCGCACATTTCAGAGTGTTTTGTTAGATAAGGCACTTTGTATACATCAAAGTATTTCTAAGCTTAAAAACTTGTGTCCCACATTACAAAATCCACAAATTCTGAAACCATTTGGCACATGGAACATCAATATTAATATAACTGCCATTTTCCTTTTGAGTACAATATCTAAAAATTGTCTTGAGATTTAACAAGGAAACATCTCATTTCATAATGAAGGTGTTGATATAATATACTGGAGTCATATGTAAATATGGAATACAAGTCAGAATTGCAAAAAGTGTCCCACATTACCCTAATGTACCCGAAAGGTTTTATTTTTGTGATAGTCTATACTGTATGATTGAGAGTGCTGAAGTGGGTATAATGTTGCACTTTGGGCCCTTAGAGATCAGTGCCACTTAAGAGACAGTGCTAGAAACTATTTCACACCTATAAATCAAGATAACTTGTTTGAAAAAAACGTGCTTGGATGTCTAAAGAAGCTCCGTTGATGTTTAAATGTGTTGTGTAATCAGCACTTATGGAATATGTTTAATGATGGAGATGTAGTGTGATGTATAATGATGACCCTGGTCAGTGTTTTAAACCTCATAATATTAGACACGGGTAAATTTTTGGACCGTTTCTCTCTGTTATATTATACACTGTAAGATATTACCGATATTCTCGCAGTGTCTTGGTTTCATCAGTTATATTTTATATTGTAAATTATACTTTTTGGTTAATCCAGTTGTTTGAATTTTGAATGTGTGTGTGTGTGTGTGTGTGTGTGTGTGTGTGTGTGTGTGTGTGTGTGTGTGTGTGTGTGTGTGTGTGTGTGTGAAGCACTTTGTAAGTGTCTTTTTAAAAGTGCCAGAGGCTATAAATAAAACTTGATTTATTATTTGATAGTGTTCAGTAACGAAAGGAACCTGAGTCAGGGGGCTTTAGAAAAGAGACCCACTGTCAGGTGTGAGAAGCAGCTCTGTACTTCTGTAACACATAGAAACCACATGTTCTTGATCCTTATACAATTCGATATTTCTTATATCAAAAATGCTACTTTTATCATTTGTGACAGTGAAGTGCAGGCTGGAATAGGAAGGAAGCAGGGAATAGGAAAGCATGTAGCCGCCTACAAATATATTGTGTTTCTTATGCAAAGACAAAGTGAAGTTAATGTGATGCCCTTCTATGTTTCATGACCAAAAGCAACTGCTACCTGACAATGGGAAGCCAGAACATAAAGACAAGAGGTTTCAAAATAAAATACTGTATCATTAGACAGGAAACAAGGGACTATGCTGTTCTAATACACATTTTATAATGTTTCTTGTTTTCACCTAATAGTTGTTCTACAAAACAGTAAATACATTGTCATAATGTTTTTATACACTTATGGCACATGTTGGGGTTTAAAACATAATTTATGAGAACACCTTAAAGATGCTCCGGTCCTCTGAAATGATGCGAACGCGGAAGTAACTTAAAACTGCATTCTATCAAAAGGCCACCAGGGGGCGACCGTTTTGGTGTCAAAAGGACTTCCGTCTCTATACAAGTCAATGGAGAATTCACCAACTTCTCACTTGATTTCTAACTAGTAAACGTTTTCAAAATGTGTTTATGGTCTCAATCGCTAGTTTAAAGCCTTCTTCAATGCAGTATGATGTTCATTTGGGACATTTTGGCCTCCCTGATTTTATATGTGACGATAAAGCAGGGTATGCATTAGGGCGTGGCTACGTCGTGATTGACAGGTTGATTGGTTCACAGGTTCAGGAGGGCGCCTCATGCTCCTCCTGATGCCCATATAAGTAGAATCCGTGTTTTTTTTTTTTATCCCAGCATGCACCTGAAATTTTCAAGATGGCGCTGCTCAGATCCGATACTATTCGCTTCCAAGCAGCAGTCCACAAACCAATGGGTGATGTCATGGATGTTACGTCCATTATATATACAGTCTATGGTACTGAGGGGCTTGTGTATAATGATGAAGGTTACTGTTCTGAAATGAGACTCCTAATATAGCTAATATAGTTATTCTTCATGTGACTGGATGGGTCCTTCCATCAGGTAAATCTAATAAGATGACTTGTATTACAGGCGTTAATATGTTTACAGCAGGAATGTCCCCAATACAACTGTCTCTAATGGAAGTAGTGATTCTATCTGTCACAAGATGTCGTCATCGTCCTCATCGTCCTCATCATCCTCATCATCCTCATCATCAGTGTTTCTTCTCTCTTTTTGACTTCTTTGGTGAGGAGCTGTGGAATGTGCTTCTTCTTTTCTTCTCAGAGTGAATGTAACCTTCAGCAGAGCAGTGGTTTCCAACCTTATTCTGACAGGTGATTTCACACTGAGGTCCTAACATTCCTGTACGCCCTTCATCTAAAACGCGGTTGAAGGGAAAAGTGTGTTTTCAGATTTACAGGCTTTACATGTTTACAGTAGCTCCACTGACTCTGGAAGGCCAACATTTGAGGAAGAAAAAAAAAAAACTTATAACAGAGTCATGGTTTGATAACAGCTTGATAATAAAGACGTGATGACAGCTCTGGAGAGAAAATGAAGCCGGGGTGCTGGCATAGACAGTGTGAGATGTAGATAACCAGGGCAAAAACCTGTCGTTATTTGACACTGCTTGGCCTACTTTCACCAAAGTGCCACCGAAACACATGCATGCAGGGAAGGGGAAAACCGTAGCATTGCTCTAATCTGTGCATTTGACTCGCTCGCTGCCTCTCCTCGCATCACTCTTTCTCTCTGTGTGTGTGTGTGTATGTGGTTAGCAGTGTTTTGTGCAGCATTCATCTAACTTCCTTTGCTCTGCTATGCTCTGTTTAGCTTGTGGCTGATCGGGTGTGGTAAGTGATGGTGAGATACTGTAGACATAGCGGTTGATATTGTAATAATAGTATCACTGGAGTGCAGAGGCAATTTAGTTTGCATTCATTTGAACAAGTAACAATCTAAACTAATATCAAATTAAATACAGCACATATTCCTCACAGTCATATTTATTCTATATGTAGTCATATACTTCCAGGTCAGTAAAAGCTCTCTCCTCACTGTATTTGCTCTTTAAAATATGCTTTTTTCTGTTTTTATGTTCTTATCACGTCATTCTACCTCACAAAGACATAGTGAAAGGACACTAATACCCTAAACTGTGAACTCCACCCTTTGGGTTTCTTGTAATCCAGGAAATGAAGCTTATGCTGCTGTTGTAAGCTTTGGCCAGAAGCCTGACATGTAGACTTAATGTAAAATAACAGAGCAGGATCTGGGTCTGTTACTCAGTGCTTAGCTCAACCCTTGGTTTTTGGCTTTCCTTAAAGTCAACACTGGCATACTTTATGATTTTTGAAACTTTCTTTAACTTCATGTCTAGTTCCAGCTTACATAAGTGACCTTTTGACCCAGGTCCCAAAGGCTTTTGAGTAGCTTACTGGAGGATCTCTCTTTTGAAAACCAATATTTTGGATGTAAATTAAAGTAGCAATACTGCAGCGTAAGAATACTGTGTTACAAGTAAAAGTGGTGCATTTTCATTCTTTTTTTTACCTGCAGTAAAAGTAACTAAGTTTCATCAGCAAAATATACTTAAAGTATCAAAAGCCAAAAACACTCCTTTTAAAGTAATATTATTAACAATATATTGTGTAATAGGATATTATTACATATTGTTGTAATTTCTCAAGCTGCAGCCAAAGTATGCTCTACTCTATACACTACCAGGAAGTTTAATAGTAAAGTGCTGCATCATATTTGACATGTTTTATATGTAAAATCTTAGAATGAAGTGTCAATAGTTCAATGATTAAAAACAGGAAATTTCTATATGACATGCCATAGGGGACATATGGGTCTTAATTACAAGCCCACCAGGATGCCCAAATATAAAATTTGAGCCTCCACATGTCAGGTGTTTAATGAAGTGAGATCCAAAGAAAGTTCTGTTCAGAATGAGTCCAGATAACAATTAGAGAGGAGAGAAAAAGAAGAGTTGATGCATTCAGACAAGCAAAGAGGTCAAGAGGACATGACATAGGTGTAACAGGATTCCATAACACTGAACAGAGAAGTAGTGGGAAAAAAAGAGGAATTGTAGTACAATGAATGAACACTAGATGGAGTCAAAAGACAGCGATATCGGTATGGTCATCAGACACTGAGACATTTTAATGTGTCTTGGTCAGCTCTTTCTGTCCCCGCCCCGACTTTTGTCTCCTGTTTATTTGGCAAATTCCAGTGAAACAATACCCTGCTGGCAGCGTATATTTCACCACTTTACTCAACTCTCTCTGACTTCCAGGCAGCACTTTATTATAATCCGCAGTATGAACTGAACCCATGGATGACCACTCCAAACATTTCTATTTCTGTTTGCTGTCTGAGCCTTCTTTTTCCTCTTCAGTAAATTCTCTGTGTTTCAGGCACTGTTGTTAATCTGCCTTGTTTTCTGCTCTGCCACAATTCGAATCCACTGTCGTCATACGTGTTAAATTTTTATTATGGACAAAGCCTGTAAATTGTGACAAGATTGTATGTAATGAAAGTTGTGAAATGGACTAAATTACACACCTACCGAGGCCGGAGTTACTTAAAACTATCTAATTGTATTGTTCTATTGTTTTAAATGGCCCAGTGAATGTAAAAGCATGCTGATGCCAGTATGTGTGTGTGTGTGTGTGTGTGTTACATTAATAGGGTTCTTTTATTGGGGTGTTATTAAGGCAGGGGGCTCTAGGGTTGCTAAGGGGTGAGGGGCATTCTTCAGATTCTCTCTTGACCAGACACACAAACACACACACAGACAAAGGCAAAGCATTCTTGATGGCTGCTGGCTACACTGTGGCTCCTGGCACTGAGCTCCATATTTAGTCAAAAAAGCTGCAGAGTCACATCTCTCTCTCTCTCTCTCTCTCTCTCTCTCTCTCTCTCTCTCTCCTCTCTCTCTCTCTCTCTCTCTCTCCCTCCCTCTCTCTCTCTCTCTCTCTCTCTCTCTCTCTCTCTCTCTCTCTCTCTCTCTCTCTCTCTCTCTCTCCCTCTTTCTGTCTTTACAGCTACTGCTGTTCTGCTATTCATTCAGAGAGAAAAACTTTGCTTTGCTTGCGTGTGTTGAGATTTTGTCTACTTTTTTTTTTAATGGTCAAAATCAATGCAGCAGAGTATAAAATATCCCAACTTTTATTTTCTATTATAAGTCAAGCTTCAGAAATGCTGGATATTACCATTTCCATGATGCAGCCCAATAGCATCTCTCCTTGTTAAATGTCCTCATCTTTAAAAGTCCATGCACCTAATTTATAATGCAGGTTTTTTTCTGTCAGATCTTTGAAGTCTCAGCTCCAGCTCATCAGAGTTATTTTTCTCAGACTTTAAAAAGCTTCCTCACTGAACACTGTTTCCAAAAGAACGGAGCCGTCTTCTCTGATGAGTAAACTGACCTTTAAGTGAAACATTGGCAGCGGACTGCCCCTTTAAATATTACAATATGTTGTTTCTGTTGTATCAAAACAGGACAGAAACAGCAATGGCAGCATGTGCAAGACATCTGGATTGTAATATTTGTCACCTCATTCCCTCTTAATCTCCGCTCTCTTGTGATTCTGTCTGACGAACCAGAAGGAAAGAAATGAAAATGTGTCTCTAATGCTCAGAAGAGAAGAACCTGAGATTTATTCTTGAGTACAAATAATTAAATGCAAAACTCTCCAAGAGATTTTAGTGAAAATTAAGAAAAATGCAGGAAAATGAGTGTCTGTCAAACTCGCTGTGTCATGAGTAGCTGTCATTAGCAGGTCATATAGTGCAGACTCAGCGTGTGATCTCATGCAGCTGTTTGGTCAGTGCAGAGAGGACAAACAGAGGAGGCAGATGTCTAGACGCTCTAGTGTCTGATAGTGGCTGATCTGCACTGTAACCTCTTGAAACATAAGGCTGCACACACACACACACACAGCGCAGTGACGTCACACACACAGACATGCACATAAATGAAGACAGAAATTTAGACTCTGAAAAAGATATACTGCACACGTAGCACAAATAAGCAGAGTATGGACCAGTGCACGGAGAGGGAAAGCTGAAGAAATCGTGCATACAAGCCAGCAAACACAAACAAACACAACTCTGTGCTGTGGCCTTATGGGGAGACAGTGATGCTTTCATCCTTCTGATATCTCAAATATTTATTTCACTGCCTCCTGGGACCCATGAACGCTGTCCGCAGAAAATGATTGAGAGGGAACAAGGGGGTATGTCATCGGCAACTTCCGGGGACAAATTTCAGACTAAAGACACGTTAATTAAGGACAGCTTTTTCAACTGGGGACAAAAGCCGTGTCCCCGATCTGGAAAAAGCAGCTTTTTTGGGTCGGCGGTTAAGGTTAAAGTCAGAGTTAAGTTTAGGTAAGTAGCGGTTATGGTTAAGTTAGAGATAGGGTAAGTCTCTAGGGAAGGAATGTATTTTCTATCTAATGTCTCCAAAAGTGACCTGAGACAATGTGTGTTTATGTGTGTGTAAATGATAGGCACAAAAAGAAAAGAAAAGAAACATAAAACCTTGAAAGTGACCGAAAACCCACTCTACTAGATTTATGCATCTGAAGGCCTTAATTTTTTCAAGGTGAAATTTAGAGGTGGTTTTCATGGTTTTGGGCAGTTTTGAGCGGGGTCTCCCTTCAAACTATGCAAAAAAAAAAAAAACAACAACTCAGGAATATACCTTCATTTATTTCAATATGTTAATTATCTCCATGTTTGGTGTGTTTGCACCTGTAAACATTAACATTAAGGTTCCTTTAAAGTACAAATGAAGGGTTTCTACTGTTGTTTTTCCTACAGTATGAGTAGGTCTATAATCACACTGCAATAGACTTGAAGTGGATGACTTTACTGCCCAATATCAGCATACAAGACGACAGAAGGGACAATAATAGTCATGTTAGTAATTGGAAAATGTGATTATGTGTTGGGGATTTGTGCTGACTGGACTTTTTCCACTGTTGTCTCTCCCCCATCGTCTTTAATAACTGTTACAACGAAAAAAGAAGAAGCTGCCATCTATTTAGATGAAGACACAGCTGTGTATAATGTGGGTCAGTTTATGGTCAGGATCGGGGATTCCTGGACATGAAGAAGTTAATCATTGGCTGGAGCTGCCTCGTTGTGCAGTGCAGCCTATCGCTTGTGTAGTTTTATCCAAAAATGACTCCCTTTTTTTTCCTCCTTTTTTCCAAGTGCCATAACCGCCTACTTTCTTTTTTGCGAAATCTCTATCTCCAGGCTATAAGTCACTCTCTCCTTTTCTTTCTTTTTCTTTTTCTCCTTAACGCAGACGAGCTCCAGCAGCAGTGAGTGAGAAAAAGAGAGAGGGAGCGGCCAAAGCAAGTTGAACAGACTCCACCCAGAAAAAAGTCAGCGAACCGAGAGACAGCCGAGACCATAAAAATGAGTGGTTCCCACCCCCGGCTCCACCAGAGCGCCGCGCCCGCTCCCAACGCTCTCTCCACGGACAAGGACGCAGAAATGCCCGCCACGGAGAAGGACCTGGCCGAGGATGCGCCGTGGAAGAAAATCCAGCAGAACACCTTCACCCGATGGTGTAACGAGCATCTGAAATGTGTCAACAAGCGAATCGGCAACTTGCAGACGGACCTCGGCGACGGGCTGCGGCTCATCGGGCTTCTGGAGGTCCTGTCCCAGAAGAAGATGTTCAGAAAGTACAACCAGAGGCCCACCTTCCGCCAGATGCAGCTGGAGAACGTGTCGGTGGCGCTGGAGTTCCTGGACAAGGAGAACATCAAGTTGGTGTCCATAGGTGGGTCAGATGAGTCCGTGCACACACATACACACACACACACACACACACACACACACACCACAAAACCACGCTGAGTGTAATGAATGAGTGCCAGTATGTCTCCACCTTCAATCAGCTGGCTTACTCCTTTCTCCTTCTTTATTTGTAGAGCTGTATGTTTGGTTTGAAGTTTTCAGCTTGAGCTCAACACTCATTCTGTCACATAGATGGTGATCATTTAAAGGACAGCTCATGTAAACGTGGATGTGGATGTAGCTGCCTGCAGAGTCCCTGACAGATTAAAGTTAAACATCTTGATGCCCAGTAGTAAAAAAAAAAAACCCCACTGTCTTGTTGTAAAGAAATACTTGTGAAAACACTCGTGAGTTCACTTTCTCTCTCTCCTGTGATCGCTTGTTAGATAAGCCTACAGGAAAGTTGCCAGTGTTGGTAACATTACTGAGTGTGTTTTCAGTGAGAAAAGCAGGCGTTTCCCCAAGCGTCCAGCGTCCAGGGGCGCAGCGCTTTTGTCTCCGGCTGTCCAGATTTTTGAGGCGGATTGTTTTGGGGAGGAAGGGGTCTTGACTGCTCTGTGCGAGGCCCCAGGATTTCTGTGTTCCCCTGCTGCCTGAGCCGGGCTGGGTTGGGCCGGTCCAAGCCAAAATTTGCAGTCCAGGGTGTAATTCAGGCCTAGTAGGACAGGAGAGTTGATCCTACACACACACACACACACACACACTCACACACACAGAAAGAGACACAGGGCTATTGTCTGTGCTCATGTCGTGCAGTGGGCTGGGGTTGGGTCTCCACAGCATTAGACAGGACTTGGCTCACACTCAGTGGCATTAAACTGGGTTTAATGGGCTTTGCCTACATGCAGCTGCTTGCCTGCTCACAATACTGGTGATTTTGAAGTTGTTTATCAAACTACATGTAAATTAAAGTCATTTTCTGCTGAGCTGTGATTCAGTGCTAGTAGAATATAGCCTGCATGTGTTAGCATTATATCATCTTTATAGCCATACAGAGTAAATGAGAAGCTCTCAAACTGCTTTTCCAAGAGTCTCCAATTTTAATCTCATTTAGTATGTGAGATTGCATAAAGATTTTATGATATTTTACTTTTCCCACGCCGTCAAAGACAGACAACAACAACACTCTTCCTCTCTGAGATAAAATCTTTATCAACAGAAAGGATGTGGTCGGGGAAAACTTTTTACTCACTTTTTGTTGCCCACATGCATGTTAACTGCTTCCCTCTGCAGCCAACAGGTGAGGTGACTTCACAGTTTCATGTTAAACACTACAGTATCCTAAACCGAGAAAGGAAGAGGTGGGGCATCTTCTGCTTTTTTTTTAGGTGTGGTTGATGATAGAACATTCATGCAAAAAACCCCATTTTCACACGTATTGTGCCATCTGTCTTCTTATTTTTTTTTAGATTAATTTTGGCTGCAGATCTCTCACCCATTCCTGAATTCTCCTGTATTTTCTGATATTAATGCCAGCTCATTGTGTGCTTAATTAAACACATTGCTGGTATTCAGGGTGCAGTACCAGGCAGCAATGAGCCATCCTGCTTAGCTCTGTCTGTCTGTGACTCCTGCTGACTCACCCTCATCCTAGCTGCCCCCTTTTGACTCGTTTAATCTGAAGATGAGAGAGGAGCCTGCTCTCGTCTTTAACTTCCTTTTTTCATTGCAGAAAATGGACACACCCAGCCAGCAACCCTCACCACAAATTACCAAACTGCCATCACTGTTTAGCGTGATGCACAAAGTCTCTGCCTTTCTCTTTTTCTTTTCTTTTAACAAGTTTACTTTTAACTCTAAATCTGCATTTTTTTTTGTTGTTCTTGAAGTCATTTTCATAACATACGACTTTCTAGTTTTTTTAAAATCAAATCTTTATGTCCAGACTTCTTTCATTTCTCTTTTCAATTTTGCTTGCTTACTATAAATGGACCGATATGCAACAGTGCCCAGTGTAACGGTGAGTTACTCAAGAGACGCCAGAAGTTCACACTCCAGTACTTACTATGCTGATATGTAAACCAGATTTATAAACAGATTTACCCACAAGCAATCTTTTTTTCCTAAACCCTAGATGTAGCACCTGGATTAGGTCAGGGTGTAACACCAGAGATTGTCCGACCAATGAAAATGTGGTCAGACAAAAGCATATTGACCAACCAATCGACCAACTGACCAGGAGGTGTCAGCCCTAATAAGAATTGTAATGAATATGATACATAAATGTGTGTGATTGGAGGGGGAGGGGGGCAGTATTAGGCAGTGACCTCCTTTAGGATCCTATTGGCCTGAGGGTAGAAGCTCTTAATGAGCCTCTCAGTTCTGGCCTAGTGTTTCCTGTACCTTCATCCCAGGTGCAGTGGGGACAAAAGGCCAATATTCAGGTGGTTGGGATCCTTAATGATTCTCTCAGCCTTATTTCTGCACCAATGCCTGGTGTAAATATACTCTTGGCAGGGTAAAGCACTGAATGAACCACTCTTTGCAGTGCTTTGTGGTCCTGTTAGGTACTGTTTCCATACCAGGCAGTGATTTTCCCTGTCAGGAGGCTCCCAATGGTGTGTGAGTAGAAATTCCTCAGTATTTGAGTGGATACCCAGAATTTCCTCAAATGTCTTAGATGAAACAGTCTCTGCCATGCCTTTCTCACCATTGACTCAGTATGCAGGACCCAGGTCAGGCCCTCGTTGATGTGGACATCGAGGTACTTGAAGTTATCAACCCTCTTCACTGAGGACTTGTTGATATAACGGGGGCGTAGTTCCTCCTCTGCTTCTTCTCGAATTCCACTATCAGCTCTTAAGGCTTGTTGACGCTCATGAGTAGGTTGTTGTGACACAAGCAGGTCAGGTCCTATATTTCCTTCAGGTAAGCCTTTTCTTTGTTATCTGCGATCAGACCCACCACAGCTGTGTCGTCAGCAAACTGGATGATGGTGGAGTAGAAAGTGGCAAAGTGATTGTTGTACTGGGGCTCAAAACACAGTCCTGGGGTTAGGGATGAGGGTAGAAGAGGTGTGTCCGCTATCATCACAACGTGGGGTTTGCTCGTACGGAAATCAAGGATCCATATGTAGAGTTGAGGTGTTCGATCCTCAGTCTTCGGGCTTCGTTACGAGCCTGGTGGAACCTAAATGCTCGACTGTAGTCAACGAACAGTAATCTCATATAGCTCCCTTTCTTGTCCAGGTGAGATAGGGTGGCGTGGATGGCGTGTGCTATGGCGTCTTCCTTTTGATCAGTTGGAATGATAGGCAATCATTAGTGGGTTTGAACCAGCTGTTTAAAGCACATCACTACAGAGGTGAGTGCCACTTGGCGGTAATCATTCTGGCAGGCCAGGCAGGTGCTTTTTTTTGTTGTCTCCCATCCATTAACCAAAGAGCAATCACAGCCACAGTAGCTGTGAGGCTAGTCTAGCACTGCATTGCTTTAAACAATTAATTGAATATCAGAATAGCTCTTTAAAAACACCCAAACTGGACTGAGGAGCTTGCTTATCAGTGTCTCTGGTTTTAATCACAATGCTCTCACATGTGTCAATACCATCACTCAGATCAGGGTCATTACTTGCAATGGAGCCACCTTCTGTTTTTTTCTAGTTTCGATTAGTCTAGCCTGCCACCCTTGGATCAGCTTGTTACTCTGTTAGGTTTTTGAGGTCGTTTAAGTCAGACAATCTCAACTATTAAACTCAGCTGTTGCCCTGCAGCAGTCGACCGCAGTGACACACACATCACGTCACATTCCCAGCACACACACTGCAGGTTAGTGTTCACTGTAATGATGTTTTTCAAACCAACAGGTAATGTCTCTTTCTGCAGTTTTGACAAAAACCTCACATGATCTGGCACCGGCAGCAGACAAGTGATTACTAATAAATCCAGAGGAGAACTCGCATGTATTCAGTCAACAGGAAAGTTAGAGTAGCAAGGCTGCCATCTAGCAGGCAGTGGACTGAATGAGGTGTCTTACTTGAAGCACTGATCAGATTGTCCATCATGGCTCAGCTTCTATGTGTCTGTAGATCTAGTTTTCTGTGATTATTGTTCTTTTTTTTTTAAGTCAAACTAATCCAAATCTTGCATCCGTCCAGTGAGGACATTCCTGTTGTGCTCTCCTGTGCATGTGTGTTGCGTGTGTATTCCACTGTGCTCATCACACCTCTGTTTGAACAAGCTCAATCATTCCACTTGGCATCATCCTGTTTGTTTGTGTTGATGCACAATACAAGGCACTGACACACACTAGCTGTCGAGCAGACAAAGACTGTTAGTCATTAAACATTGTTTTCATTGCGCTGATTTTCATTCCTTGTCAGCAGCGTATTTGCTCCACACCATCAGCGACCCGGCCCCTATTTAAAAAAACACTACATAACACTTTATCTGTGCTTAACCGAACCTGTGTGGACTTGGGGGGGGGAATGTTTTTAAATGATTGTGCCAAATTCTTCCCATCATCCACATGGGCAGGATGTGAAATGAACAGAGCTGTGGTGTAACTTCTGTACCTGGTTGCTCTCCTGTTGTTGCCTAGGGGCAGAGAGTGCAGGTTGAGACAGACATCTGTGTGGCAACAGACGGGCTTTCTCCTCCAGTAACATAGTTGCATAATAATGAAATGCGTGTTATATTACTAATAAAGGGTTGGAAAACAAGGGTTAGAGGAGCTGTTGTCAATCGAGCCTTAGAAAAAGACGTGGAGTTAGACCTACGGCTTGATAAGAGTCATCAAAAGAGAGCTCATATGTGGCTCAGTTGTGGCTAATCAGACCACTGAGCATTTCCTTGAATGCATTGTCTTTTCTGTGAGGTATTGCATGCAGGCCAACTTGGTGTGTTGCAATTGGGGGGGAGAGTGTGTCAAGTGTATGTTTGTGGGAATGACAGTAATTCAGTTTTGACTGTCTACCTGCACTGATATACCTCGTTTATTAGATTTGAACAGATGGACAAAGCACCATACCTGACAAGATTAGTGACTCTTTTTATACTTTTATAAAAAAGTATAAAAAGAGTCACTAACACACTGGTAGATCTGGTAGGTCTGACAATAAATCCTTCCACACTTCACTGCTTGGATTGTTCAACACTCACTACTTTGTGGATGCATCTGTGATAATGTGCATTTGATAGCAGAATGATGCTTCCCATTAACTGTCAATACCTGCTTGTGGCCCAATGTATACCATTAAAAAAAACGGTGCATAAGATGCAACTTAACGTGATTTTTTTTTTTTTTAATTTAAAAGTGTGGTGCGTCTTATACATCAGTGTATCCTATTCACCTTAAAAATACAGAGAGAAGTTATGTAAAAGGCCGTCCACACTAAGAACAATAACTATAACTGTAAAAATAACGATGTGAGCATCCACACTTATGAATGATAATGTCCTATAAACAGCGGTGTCAAGCACACGCTGCATGCTCCAGCTGTGTCGGCAACTGATGAAAATAGACTATTGATGACCCATTACTGCTGTATGTTGTACAGAAAAATAAAGAATAAAACCAGGCGGGGTCACAGAGAGGTGCTGATTCAGTGTGTTGATCAGAAGTATTTCAGACAGTAGTTCGGGACAGCAGCAGATGTTAAAGCTCGATATGCAAAAGTGTACAGATGAGCAGCTTTTATTGAGCTGTGGCAGCAACATGCAAGTATGAACACAGATTTGAAGCCTAAAAAGATTCACTAAGCAATCAGTCCATCATTAATGATTTAGAGTAGCAGTGGGTGACATGAATGAGCTCTTCAATCGCATAATATGCAATTTGATATTGCTATATCAATCAGTAATGGAGTACGTCCTGCCAGGAAATCAATTAAACCGTTTATGGATTAAATAAGCAAATGGGACTGTTTGTATCTGATTACTCCAGTGAAGGAAATACTTAACAGATCGAGCCACTTAGTCAAACTGATGAAAGACTATTGTAAATCTAACATTGTAAGGCAGTCCTGCTGTTTATTTATATTAACATTGCTTGGAAATTACCAACCAAAACAACCAGGCAGCTTAGTAGGCTATAAATGGCATGACACAATCACTGAGGCATTGACGTATTTCTAGAGCCTCAGTGTATGTATGGTCATATTTATAATGCTAAATCTGGTATATTACTAATGGGTTCAATGACTATTTGTAATGTCTATTTGTAAGGTGTTTCACAGAGAATTATCTGCAGTTTCCTTCAACGCTGAGCTGTTTAGTGTCTTTAAGCCTTATTTTGGTTCCATGTTCTGAAACTTCACTGTTTGTATTAAAGCTCCAATGAGTAGTTGATCAGTCGATTGGTAGGAAATGATTTGCTAACTATTTTGATGATTGATTAATCGTTTTGACTCAAAATCAATTGAAAATTCTCTGGTTCCCGCTTATTAAACATGAACTCAATATCTTTGTGTTACACACTTTTTCTTATGATAAAATATTTAAGGTTGCATCCCATTTTGTCACCATTTTCTGGCATTTTATAGCCCAAATCTCTAATTGATTAATCTATAAAATTATCGACAGATTGGTCAATAATAAAAATAACACTTAGTTGCAGCCCTAGTTACGCCTCCCTCTCACTGCTCTCATCAGCATTGTTTCTAACAGCAGCAGGCAGCTTAAGTCAGCAAAATAAAAGCTCTGATTAATCCACGGTACGCTACCTGCCCAGTCACCAAACAGCCGACAAAGCTGGCGACTACCTGATGGATAACGGAACATTCAGCCGCCAAGCCGCCTGATATTTTTAACAGAAGTGGTATCAGTCTGAGTTAAAGGAAAGGGAATATTGGACTTGGATTCATCAGGTTGACTCACTGTAACTCCTCGTTGTCTAAATAGGCAGCTGTTCACCATATCAGCTTTATATGGTGATAATATGTAATGTCCCCTTACGTATAAACTAGAATTCTTGGGTTATCACAGCAACAATGCTCAGGCAGCTGCCTCGACTCCGACATCAGTCATCGGATAATGAGAAGGCACTACACAGTCCTACAGGGAAATCTTGGGGAAATAGTTTGTTTATGTAGAGACCGCCGACGTCAGCGATGTCATACAGCATCGCGTTTAATCTCTCCGTCTTCAGAAGCGACATAAAAGCTGAGAAGGGTGAGTCGTGTAGCGTAGCGCAGAGAGGAATGTCGACCGCAGGAGTGAGATAACGGAGAGTTTAGATGTTCAGTTAGGTCAAAATGGATCACTTCCTGCCAGCTCATTATCATTAGCATAACTTCCTGTCCGCGCGGGCCAAAGGGGATTGGTCAAGTGGATACTGAGGATTAGCGGAGTGCGCATTCCCCATTCAGCACAGTGGTATTCAGGCTATTGCATTACATCACAGAGTTGGAAACATGCCCCGACACCCCATGCCTCATGTTCAGACTGAACAAGCAGACATAAAATAAAGCAACTTTTTTTTCCTTTTTTTTTTTTTTTTTTTTTACATAATCACAAAAATGTGCAGTTGTTGCTTGTTGTGCTTTTCTTTCTCTTATTATGTTACAAGTTTTTTTTTTCTTCTTTTTAACCTACAAACACACACACACACACACACTGCCTGGGTTCCGGTGCCAGAAACGCGTCTGGAGGGGATCTACTTTTCCAGACCTGAATCATTTTTGCCAGGCCAAGAACTATTAATTACTTGGAAACCCAAACTCTGCTCTTATGGTCGATCGTAGTCCTCCGATGCTTCCAGGAAACAAACAGTTGATTAAAGCCACATGGTATTTATTAAACCTCCCCATTCATCATTTTATGCGGGTACCGTCTCCTCCCCTCACCTCCTCAGCCTCCTTCCTAGTCTGTCTCTTTCTTCTCGCCTCTCCTTCTTTATTTCTTCTCCCCCTATCCCCTCCAAACCTCATATTTCTTACAGCCTATCTGGTGTCCTCACCCAGATTAACATATCTGAGCCTATCCTCAGCCGGTGCTGTTGTCAGTGCGGGCTTTAAAAATGTCCCACACAGCACTTTTCGCTGCCTTTTTTTTTCTCTCTCTCCCTCTCTTTCTCTCTTCTTTCTTGGCTCTCCACCCCCCCTCCTTCTACCCTCCCCTCCCTCTCCTTCCCCCTTGCTTCCCCTTGTCCTGTCCTCCCTCTTCCTCCTCCCCCCTGTCTGTAACCAGAGCCCAGGGAATGGGATAGCTGCCAAGATCCAGTTTGCTTCTGCCCTTTTAAGGCTAAAAAACCAGGAGGAACTTTTTTTCCAATCGGAGGGGAGTGAAGAGAAGGAGAGCGGAGGGAGGGAGGGAGGGAGGGAGGGATGACTGGAAGGAGTAGAAAGGAAGAGGAGGAAGTGTAGTAGCTCCAGTGTGGCTTGTTGCTTGGCGTTCGAGGGAGGGAGGGAGGGAGGAGAGGAGAGGTGGGAGGGAAAGAAGAGAGAGCTCCAGGTCAAAGATTTTCAGTTTCTGGATGTTCGAGACTACAAGCTGAATTTGTGTTGCAATCGTGAAGCAAATGTTCAGAGATTTAAAGGAGGAGAGATTTTTTTTGGGTCACATTTGTGTTTGAAGTTAGTTTCCTATCCTACTTTTTTTTTTATCTTGCTTGGTTTTGTGGGAACATAAAGCACACAGAATACTGCAGAAGCTGCTATATTAAAGTAGTGAGTGATAAGGGCAGCATGGAATGTGTGACATTTCCTCAAAGTGTTCTGTCTGACTGTGTTTGGGTCACTCCAACCCCTCCCCCTTTTTTTCCAGGCATGTCTGAGAGAGAGGGGGTGTGTGTGTGTGTGTGTGTGTGTGTGTGTGTGGGCACCATTGTATCGCTAGACCTAGGTCACAGTATGACTTAATGTAAAGTATGCACTCTCAAAACATGATACAGTTCCACTGACTCGGTGCTTTACACCGTACATGTGGAGAGTACTGAGAGGATGAGAATGGTTGGGTGTGCTACATTACAATGTAATCCATCACTACTGCTATTGAGCTCACTACCACTGTAATCTCTAACGCAGTTTAATCCAAGAGATGATGTAAGGCCAACATTGGCCAATATTTGACTATTATTATAATCATATATTAATATTGTAGCTTGAGACTACAGTAAAGGATTGCACAACAGCGTCTAAAGTAGTTACATTTTATTGTGAAATCGGTTCGATTAAAAAGAATTGCAGCTATTTTGAGTTTTATTCAGATTTGATTAACTTGTACATGCATTTTGGCATTTAACTAGTCTCAAAACCTGCGCATGTAAAAATGTACAAAATCAGGCGTGTGCATGTGATACGAATGTACAGAACAATATCCGTGAGCGGAAAAGCATCCTCACGACACGAGGGAGAATTTCTGCTATGCGTGCAAAAAATGCAGTCTGCAGGAACACAGCAGCGATGAGTGTGATCACTGACACGTAGCCTGAGAGAACACAGGGAGACATTAATAATGATATTTAGCAGATGATTGTGTTTTTTGTTTCATTTTCACTACTTAGGAAGAAGTGTTACACGTCATAGCAAAAGGATCTGGATCAAAAAACCCACCATACTTAAACTAGTCAAATCAGAACTACATGAATAAAGAGACTCCAGACAGTCATTACAACACAGTTTCAGATTAGTGAAACCTTTATTCTGTTTATAAACTGATAAAAGTCGATGTTTCAAATAAACAAGCGTTGGAGATCAGCTTCTAAATATCGTTATTTACTTCTCCTTTAGTTCCGTTGGGCAGCTGCATATCTTCGACCGTGCCAGTGATCAAAACCGAACCATGAAAGGTCATGGCCAGTATTCAAAAGCGACCAATCAAATGAGCCTCCACCCCCCGCCTCCAAACTTCTCAGAAGTCAACTTGACTATTGAGCGGTTGCGAGCGTGTCGGGAGGGTCGAGCACGCGCTCAGAAACGCTGCTTCGCGAGGATACGTTTCAGATATTATTCCGTGCGCTCGCATCACGTGCGCACCCCTAATTGATATGGGTGTTGGTGTTTGAGGCTACTTAATCGCCGTAGACCGAAAGCAAGCCGTCTCAGCTGCGTTGCACCATCGGCTTTTATTTAATCTCTATAATATCTATATTATAGACTATTATAAACTTCTCTACAAAAGAACAGTATGAAGTCTCTACATCACAAGCTTCCACACCCACATGTGTTGCTAGAACATAGGGATGCTGCCTCTTTCTAGTGTGGCTGGACCATTATTTGGTTTTTATTGTGTTTATCTGGATTTGAATTGACAATTGAAATCAATAGACAGGATTGACTTGTAAAGAGATTCAATGTCATGTATTGGTTCTTCTCACAGACTCAAAATATATATATATCTATATCAGATCCATGCACACAAGGATACAATGAGTGATGGACAGGTAAGGGAAAGACTCCAGGTCTATCAGGAACGTCCCCAACCACACTTACTGTTTCACTCTTCGTCTTACAACATCTCACATCTAATCTGCTCCAGATGTTGCGGTATAACCTAAACCTTTTCCTCCCGCTGACGTTCTTCTCTGCGCTTTGACCTCTTTCCTCCCCCCCCCCCCTCCCTCCCTGTGATGCTGGGATGGGGGTCAGGCTACGGGTCAGGGGTTGCTATGATGTCATAGTAATGTCAGCGGGGGGAAGGCCGCAGCGACGAGCCAACCAGATGAGTCATGGGAGTTTTTGGGGCAAAAAGGAGGATCAACCACAGACGCGCACAAACTCCATACAAAAGCCTCCACATTCAGTTGACTCCATCTCTTTCCTTCTCTCTCACACACACACACACACACACACAAAACACACTCGTACAAAGAGTGGTGGGGGGGGGTATGAGTCAGCACAGGGAGAGTCTGCAGCAGTCTGTGTCCGTATATGGGCTCTGTTAGACTTGGTACGCTGTGGTCTGCCGGGAATGCTGGCAGATTCCTTGCATTTTTAATGGTTTTGTGTGTAAGAGGCATGAATCAAAGAGCAACACGTATACACACATTATCAGAAATTGCGAGCACTTTAATGTCCTAACAAGGTCCATGAGAAGGAGGAGGAGGAGGAGGAGGAGGAAGACAGCTGAGATGATGTTCAGAGCTGGACAGCTTTGATGATTAGTATGAATGCATTCATTCATGTTCACGCAATTGTTCTTCTAAGCTTTATTCATCTTTTACCTTTTTAAAATTTTAAGATGTTTTTAATTTTTACAATCTAAGCAAGAATGGGAACGCTCTTCATGTCCTCTTCAAAGCTACCTTCTGTATACTTTCAACTACAGACGTCATTTAAACTTTAAACAGTTCCCAAGACTTTCAACTATCCTTCAACTTTTTGAAATCTTAGTTTTATGAATTGTATACTTTTTTAAGTTTATAAAGGGTGTGTAGCGCTCCTTAGTGTCATATGACCTGTGATGTCACCCAATGATCCCTTTTTCAACCCTTGTAGCTAACTAGTTTTTACTTCTCATACTCGATTTACACATCAAAACACAGACAGATTTGTCTTATTTCAGATATGTCGATACATCTACATCTTCAGCAAAGTTTTAGATGCTGACATGCACGTGAGGACATACGAAGAATACGATCTGCGGTTTTTGAACGCTGGTGTCTACTTCGAGGGCTCTCTGTGGTTTATTACTAGTTCTGATCAATATACAGTCACACACAGCTGATTGTTGTTAGGCGATTAAATCCCCAGCAGTTTGTGTCTTGCGCATGTACTGACACGCATGCAGACACAAATATTGACACACATATACACACAGATGCTGTGTGGGGTGCTGAGGAGGCTGTGGCACCCCCTGCTGGCTGGGAGCTGTAACTGCAAGGCAAAACATTTTTTACTAAACAAATCAATCTAACTTTTAATTTTGAAAGTCGCGTTTTTGCGTAAACGGTCTATAAAATATGATCGTTCGTTAAATGGTCTTCAATGGAAGTCAGTTTATAAAGCACTGCCTATGGCCTGTTCAGAGTCGCCCGATAAGTTTTTGGTTATGTGTGTGTGTGTGTGTGTTGGTTGAAATTTGCTGTAGTGTTAAATGTTTGAAATGTGGTGTAATCTGTTGTTTTCCATTCAAATTAATACAAAAATCATGCATAGTGTGCAGCATTTAATATGACATCATTATATTACTTTGTAATGCTGCACGCACGCACACACACACACACACACACACACACACACACACACACACACACACACACACAGTGTCATTTCCAATTTTCAAAATAAAATCCCCAATGGTCATTGTATGTTAACAGGAAACTAGGGAATGATCTAGTTTTTCTAAATAAAAAATAAAAGCCCCAGACGCTAACTATGTTAACAAAGAACTCAACTCAGGATGAGGCTATGTTTTCAAAATAAAAGCCCCACAAAAGTTCTCTCCTAACAGAACGCTCAAGATAAGGCTTGTTTTTCAAATTAAAAGCCTTAGCTGATCAACTTACATCCCTTGATGATTTATCTTTATTCCAACAAAGACAATGAAAGGAAATCATTCAAGTTCCTGCTTTAAAACTTCCATTGGAACGTCTTTCATTGCTCACTCTATAATTTGTGTCCTTTATCCCTTTCGCCATCTTTAATGAATTAGCAGTTTTATTTTACTTTGAAATTCTATTCATACTTTTTGAAAATATTCAACACAAGCTGATTGAGATCTCCTAATATGACCCACCCATTTCCCACTTTTCCGCCTCATTCATACTCCTTCATCAGCTTCTTCATCAGGCTAGCATCAGGCTTTCAACAGCCAGCATTCATTCACGCCGCAATTTCCTAGTTATTGTTGTTGTTGAGGTCCAAAAAACGGTGATCAATCTGTCGACAGAAAACTGGAAACTCGCGATCAACTATTCAAAATCGACCATTATAATAATCCTTCATTTCATCTGCTGTGGCCTTTTCTGCTATTGTTCTGGTAATGTTGTGGTCTCATTCTAGTGTGTTTTGTTGTGGCAGCTGATAGACCACTACTATGTGGCACACCCCTGCTTTAGCTGACCTGCATTCCTACTGCAAGTACTGACCTGTGATACACATGTGCACACACCCTCCTATGAGTACAAATGAAAATATAGATGTCAGTTTATCTCTGTCTTTAGGCAACATTTCTCTGTCTTGTTCCCACCTCTTTCCTGCATTCCTTCTCTCCCTTATAATCACTTACTTTGTCTCACGTCTCTCGCTTCTTGGCTTTTCCCTGTTTCCTCTCCTCTTTTTCTTTTTTCCTACCCTTCCAGAGTGGACTGAGTTGCCCCTTGGTTGCTATTATGATCCAGCTCACTAAAAGTTCCCAAGGTAATGGGTCATCCAAATAGGCCTTTTCTTCTGACCCTGCTCTGTTTTTATTACCATTTTTTGGAGTATATTTTTCCACTGGGAGCAGCTGACATCATGTATCACAGGGTTGGCATCTTTGCCAACTTTGCTCTTTGTTGGACCTCGAACTCAGACTCAGCCAACTGAGATGGACTTAGAAATGTCCCAGATGTGGTTCTGCATGTAGGCAAAGAACTCATCTAATTTAATGGCATCTGATGTATAACTTGGATGTTTTTTCTCTGCTTTCTGTTTCTCACCTCATTTCATTACTTGACTGCTGTGTCACTCCTCATCTTCAACATGCATTAAATCTCCCCCACCCTCCTTTGGTTAAGACCTCCATCTATCTCGACTTTGTCCTCAAACTCTTTCTCATAACTCTTGGCCAAATAGGTTTCAGACCCTCCTCCTGCAGGCTTTAAATATTCAGCCTTTTCAGTAGCCCCAGCCCCCAACTGCAGCCCCAGCACTCTCATGCAAAAACATTTCAGGGAAAAAAAAGGGGCTCACTTTAGGATCATTCAGGACAACAATGCTGCTGCTACCAACATTTATTCCAGTCTAGACAACAATGACACAACAAATTAATGTGACATTGTGAACGGTGCTGAACCAGAATACACTAAAGCCTCTTCCTTGCCCAAAGATGATGTTTTTACAGCCTCGTTCTATCTGTTGTCAGGCCTTCTGGATCCCTTATCTGAGTGTTGACAAGTCTGAAATCACAGGCAAACTGCAAACTGGACACATCTGCTGTCAGATGTGGGATTCACATGCATGTCTATATTACCAGACCCAAAACTTTGACTTTACAGACCCGCTGCAGAGAGCCTGAGGCCTATCTGTACATCATTTCAGTATATCCATCAGCAACAATCTTCAAATACCTACAAGAACCAGACCTTTAACCCTTTGACCCTGGTTCTGCTGTAATCATTCTCAATTAGGACACACACACACACACACACACACATGCTACTCCACCCTTTCTTCATAACTGGCCCTGAGTAATCATCCTTCCTGATCAACTGCATGCTGCGCAACATGTTTGTGCATGCTGTGTTGGATGGTGTGTATGTGGTTCTCTCCCTCATGCCTGGACTAGCTTCTGGTTGCATCACTTTCTCCTCTGCTTGCAGTGGTATATGTGGCTCTGTCTGAACACAGAGAAATGCCTCAGATGTAATTTAGAGTAAACTGACATGTTACTTAGATATGGCATTGCATCTTTATATGGCAATATGGACTGCTCTCTGTTTGTAAAGGGAAGGTTTAAAATTGTCAAGGCTTAAAATTGGTAATTAATTATCCAAAACCTGTTGTATTAACAAACAGTGTTTTTATAAAATACAGTAGAAAGGAAAATTAAATTAGTTTTAAAAAGAAAAAAAAAGGAAAAAAAGCAGAGTGAACTTAAACAATTAAACTTATGGAGTAGGCAAAGTAGAATGGAAGTTGTTTTAAATTAAGATGGGAAAGAAGTATATGTTAGTATGCATTTGATAAACCAGCAGCAATGTATCTGCTTCATATTAAATATCTCATTGGACGGCAGTGTAAACTTGTGAGTACAGGGCTAATAACTTATGCTCTGTTCTCCTGGTTCTCGCTACAACTCTGGCAACAGTTTTCTAAAGTTGTCTAATAGTCCTGTTAGAATATACGCTGTCTCTAAATCTTGTCTGGACATGAGATCTGTAAATCCCTATGTTTGTTTGAGATTTTACATTTCTAACTTGAGCATTTGTCTTTATAGTTGTGGAATCAATCTAGAAGTTTTTTGTCTTTACTCCTTGTTGCTTAATACACTTATTTCTGTCTTGTGTTTATGTAATTGAAGGACATTTCACTGCATCCAGCTATTTACTTCCTCTAAGCATTGACACTGTGAGTCAAAGGGACCTGGGCTCTGTAAATTAGTGTATCGTCTGCATAGCAATGATAAGCAATCTTATATTTTGGCTTTTCTAAAGGGAGGGTGAATAACAAGAGGCCTAGAATTGAACCCTGAGGGACTGTTTATAATCACCAGTGGCAACAACATAGCTCCTGCCTTCGATGTATGACCTGAACCAACTCGGGACAGTCCATTCTCAACAGACCACCTGTCTTTTAAAGAATGTGCTAACATTAAGCAACCCAAGAACTGATGTTTCGCTTGAATCAGTATTCAGATGAACCTCATTAGACACCTTTTATCAGTGCAGTCTCAGTACTGTCATGTCCAATAGGCTATAAAGTACCTTGTTGGAAGTCAACATACACTACTACTATCTTTCCCCAGACCAGACCATGGTCGATGATTCCTAGGTATGCACCCAACTCCCCGTTTTTAGCTTTAGATTAGATAGCAGATAGACTCCAGAGTGAGATCATTGCAGAACCTTCTTACTAAAACACTGACAGTAAGGCAGAGAATGATCAAATATCATCCCAAATCATTACTCTTTTCTCATCTGTTTTTCACACCGTTATGATTCTTTTGAATGCAACTGTGTTTTGAAGGAGGGTTTCATCTTAACATTGTTGTGTGGGTTAAAATAAACGGAATAACAGGACTTAAAATCTTCTTTCTCTCTCTCTATCTCCCTATCTCTCTCTCCCACTCTCCCAGACTCTAAAGCCATTGTTGATGGAAATCTGAAGCTGATCTTGGGTCTGATATGGACCTTGATCCTGCACTACTCCATCTCCATGCCTATGTGGGATGAGGATGAGGAGACAGACGACGGCGGCAGGCAGAAGACACCTAAGCAGAGGCTGTTAGGATGGATCCAGAACAAACTGCCCGAGCTTCCCATCACCAACTTCAACCGGGACTGGCAGACGGGCCGGGCCCTGGGTGCCCTGGTCGACAGCTGTGCTCCAGGTGAGGGGAATATCTTTGTATTCTTGTGTCACGGAGAGGGATTTGTGTGTATATGCAGAGGTGGGGGGTGTTTTGTGTCTTCCATGGGTCAGTGGAGGTGAACCACCAGAATGTGTGGGTGTGTGTGTGGTGTACATGTGTTCCCCCACAGCCAGGGTCTGAAATGAACACCAGCCAAGTATCAAGTGCCCTGAACCCATTTATCTCTGGAGGATAACAGATTGGTCAGGGTCACCAAAACACTGGTCTGTTGCTTTGTAAGGTTTTATACATTTCGGTTGCACAAATCTTGGATGTTAGTAAGCATGTTAGACATTAAAAAAATAAAATTTTCTCTAGTGTTGTGACGTCCAAGTTGAGTCTTAGTGTGTCTTTTAGCGTTTAACGTTTCTGCTTACGACAGTGATTGACAGCTGCAGACCTGAGGTCAGGTCAGGGAAAGCGTGAATGCGTAATTCTCATCTGTCTGAGAGTAAAACATTAGGGCAGGTTTGATGATGAGCTGAGCAGACTAGAGAGGAGGTGGGGAGTACTTAACCTTCCCATTATGGTCCCGTAAAGGAGGGGAGTAAGAGGAGGGAGAGATATAGGTGAGGGGGAAAGTGAAGGATAAATGAGGTTTCTGTTTACATGCTTGGAATGTTTGGCATACCTGTGGATCTCCAACGGCCCTGAACAACAGATAAGACTTCAAGAAAAGCTTTTATTTCCCTCCAGTAAAAGATGTCCAGCAGTGTCCAAAAATAACAACCCTCGGATTTTAGTCAATGATCAAGTAAATAGACTGCTTACGTAGATACATTGCCAAGGCAGCTTTTGTGATAATAAAAGAATATCATAAGATACAATGGATAAATTCAAGGGTAGACATCTTGAGGAGTCATGAAGACATATGTATGGCTCCATATCTAACTACAACAGCTGCACATTCACCTTCAAAGAAAGATTACTTTGCATGTTTTGCATTCTCCCTTTATCTGCTAGACGTCGTCAAGGCTGTAACATTTTGGCCATAATTAGACGGCTTGACTGTAACAAAAGAAGCTCTCGGTTTCTTTTAGTAGTGAAGTTCAGGTCAACTTTAATGTTCCTTAATCCAACAGAAATACTGCACTTCACTCCCTGACGCTGTTCATGAATCCACTTAGCAAGACAAAATGTAAAATATGTTTTGTTATGACATCTTTTCACGTGTCCAACTCACCTTCACTCTTTTCTTCAGGTCTGTGTCCTGACTGGGACCAGTGGGATCAGACCAAACCAGTGGACAACGCCCGTGAGGCCATGCAGCAAGCTGACGACTGGTTGGGTATCCCACAGGTAAAATAAAAAAACATTTCCAAAAAATCAAAAGCAACAATGTGTTGATCGGTCTCTTAATACTTTGCGACCACTGTTTACTACTGACGATGTCAATCTTTAAAAGGGGCATCACTAATATTAAGTTCTGGAGTTGCGGATATATTAGACTTTAGACACACATTTATTTGTAAGTTGGGTCAGTGACAAATAAGATGAGCAATTAAAAAATATCTTTAAAATAGTTTTAAAAGCAGCATCAGGTTTGTTAACATGTACATTTAGTATTTTTGTTGGTTTTATATCATTTGAAATGACATTTGCACCATTTTCTTTTACAAAAAGTAAGACTGAATGCTCCTGAAAATGTCAAATGGTGTAACCACAACATTACACCATTTTAAAAGGGTAAATGGTTCCTGATGTACATGATTCCCCAGATTAAATGTAATATATAGAACAATTGTATTCCATTACCTTTAATATAAAAAAATAATAATGTAAGAGTTTTTAAGCAAGTTGAATTATTTGGTACAACGTTTTTATGGTTACACCACTTAGACATTTTTGCCATAATCCTCTAATATGTTCTCTCAAAATGGATTAAAAGCAGGAATGTGATGCTGGGTCCACAAGCAAGGGTGTGCAAGTTATTCATACGTTTATTTTCACATTTTAACCCCTTTAAATTTGACTAAACCACATGGACACACGAACACGTCATTGACCAGTATGGGTTTTGCCAACAATAAGAAAAATACAGAATACCATCCAGACTCATGACTGGCATGCATAGTTTGACCATCTCTATTTAAATTGTATTCTACATTGGACACAACCTAATCAACACATTAAAGCAGTGCTTAGATATGTAGGATGTTCAATAAGACATCATGTAGAGAATCAACACAGCCTGAAGTCAAACATTTTATCCCATTAGTGTGTATCCAGAAAGAAAAGTTCAACATTTAATAGGGAGATTTCAAATGGATTTAAACAAATGTCGCTTTGTTTCTCGGGCCACGCTGCTGAGTGACAGTGTAGTGTTGGTATGATTGGCACAGTGCTGGCACGGCATAGCGTGCTGACAGTTGGCTCTGTGGTCGCCGCTGTTTCCGGCTTTAGTTGTGCTTCTGCTAAGAAACTGAGTCTGTCCTTTCCCCTGTTGTCTCTGTGGCTTTTAAAATTAGCCAATGAGTGGGCGCCTGCTGGCTTTCCATGTAAGTTTGTCTCAGGTACTTTCTGAGTAGAGAGTAGAGGTTGGTATGTGGTTAGGCTAAATCACGGCACTAGTTTATTTGTGTGGTCTCCATGGCAACTTATCAAGCCTTCCTTCAGGCGGTACAGCTGTAGCCTCTGTTCTTTTTCATCAGCAAATAAATAGAGGAAGTAAAAACTGGCCTTTCATTATCATCATTTTGGTCTTGTCTTGCTCTCTCAGGTGATCACCCCAGAGGAGATTGTTGACCCCAATGTGGACGAACATTCAGTCATGACTTACCTGTCCCAGTTCCCCAAGGCTAAACTGAAGCCTGGCGCACCACTGCGACCCAAACTCAACCCCAAGAAGGCTCGTGCCTATGGGCCAGGTACACGCACACACACACACACACACACACACACACACACACACACACACACACACACAAACACATCTGTAACTGGATTTCAAGAAGAAAGCAAGCAAATGCAGTTGATTTGAGTTGGGCAGCTGGATCAGCTTAGACCATGTTTACATCAAATCTTTGCAAATTGCTCTCCATAATGCCTAAAATGTGATATAGATGTTAAATAGCATGTATTAAGTTGGCACTGCAGTCAGTCAATTTTTATATAAGGTATAATAAATATAAACAGGAAATGTTTTTTGAATGTACTGTCCCAACTCCTTCCTCTCTGCAGGTGTTGAGCCTACAGGTAATGTTGTGATGAAGAAGGCTGTGTTCACCGTGGAGACCATCAGCGCAGGCATGGGCGAGGTCCTGGTTTACGTGGAGGACCCCGCAGGACACAGAGAGGAGGTGAGACACTGGTAGCTTGACAGTGTTTAGTCTTTATTACATGGGTTATGATGACCCATGAAAGTGTTTGTATATGATGAGTCATGTTTGTTTTTTTGGCACCATTGGTAGTATAACTAGGTAATTGTTTCACTATGTAAACAGTTAGGGATCGGCATGTTGGAGCTATAATGAAGCTATGGTTATGGTTAAAACTTGGGGGGGGGGGGGAAAGTAAAGTGATTTATGTAAAGTGGTATACAAACATGCTGTGTTAACTATGGTATGATTAAATATGAATATTATAAAGTTTTGTCTTAAGTGGCTTGGGTTGCTTGTCGTCAGCCCTGCTCAACCAGTTGTAGGGCCGACCGATACTGGATTTTTGGGTCCGATACCAATATTAAGGAGTAAAAAAATTCCGATATCGATATGTCAGCCAATAATTTTATATATAAAGAACATAGACATAAACATACATTTTTTGCATTGATCCCTTAAATGTAGTTATCAAACACTTATGATAAAGATATGTGATGAAGGCATGACGTTTAAAGTTTGACTATAAACTTTATTGTATAAAATGACATCAACGCACTGAAACCGTAAACTACAACGGGAATTTAATAATTATAAATAACTAGAAGTAACTAAACTAACTAAATAACAAAAAAAACATGTAAATATATATTTAAATTGAATTTAGAAAAGGGATCAAATGTACATTAAATGCTCCCTATATAACTTGAAAAGATATGGGTACATATCGGACAACATATACGCTTATTATCTGATATATCTGCGATAAAATTGGCTGACCAATATATCGGTCGGGCTCTAACCAGTTACTGAATATGAGAATTGTTGGAAGCCACTATAAGATAATCTCATGTACTGTGACATACCATGTTGCTCACTTCTTCTTTTTTTAAATTTCTCTTCAGGCTAAAGTGACAGCCAACAATGATAAGAACCGCACCTACGCTGTCTACTACACCCCGAAAGTCACAGGCATGCACAAGGTAAGCTTATTTTCAGATCTTACATGACGGTGATGTGACCAGTGTGGGCCAGGGGACGCTGGAAGTCAAGAGTCAGGGGCTCAGAGTTTGAGCTGCTGAGAGAAACACACCCCCATATACTGACATCATACTCTCCATACTCCTTATCCCTGCTCAGGTTACATTAGCTGTTTACTAGTGTAAATCTGACCCAACTTTTGGCAGTTAAGCTGCATTGTGGGTAAGGTAGGATCCCGGTTTTGACAAGGAAGAATAATACATGGAATAAAAAAACGTATTTGTTTCATCAAAATCTAAGCAAAAGTACCAAAAAAAGAATACATTTTTTCTTTCACTCACACACTCCATCTCTGTCGCTTACATAAGTGCGCACATTTAATTACCACCTCTCTGTCTTCATGGAGTCAGTGAGGTGATGTTTACAGCATAAATATCATTAAATAAATACTCCTTCAAACTTTACATCAACCCCTATTTACTGGATCTTTTATAATCAAGAGCTGAAACCAAATCACTCAATCTTAATCCAATAAAGACTATTGTGCAAAGGTCTGTAAGTGATGACTGCATAGCAGCAGTTATTAAAGAATACAACATTACGTAGACAGTTGGGCTCCAGTGGAAAATGAACTCTCTCTAAGGTGATCTGTACCTGTCCTCTCAGATCTCAAGCTAGAGCCACTTAATAAAGGGAAAATAATAAATAACATATCAATTATACTGATATCCTAACGCTTGATGTCAAATAAGGGGACAAAAAAAGCGAGCTTCGCTACCAGAAAACAATTTTCACTCCCTTCTTTCGTCTTTGTAGGTGACGGTGTTGTTCGCAGGGCAGCACATCTCTAAGAGCCCCTTCGAGGTGGAGGTCGGCATGGCTCAGGGAGACTCCACCAAGGCCACAGCCCAGGGACCGGGTATCGAGCTCTCAGGGAACATCGCCAACAAGTCCACCTACTTTGACGTCTACACAGCAGGTAAGGACACGGATCGAAGAAGCCTGCGTGCATATATTTGAACTCTTACTACACTCATGTGTTTTCTATTCTACTCCTCGTCTCAGGAGCTGGTGTCGGGGAGGTGGAGGTGGTGATCATGGATCCTACCGGTAAGAAGAACACGGTGACTTGCGCCATCGAGGACAAGGGCAACAGTAGCTACCGCTGTACCTACAAACCCACCCTGGAGGGCCAGCACATCGTCTACGTCACCTTCGCGGGTGGCGCGATCAACAGGAGCCCCTTCACAGTCGACGTGGGAGAAGGTAAGACTGTCCCGCTGAGAAGTAGTTATACATTCAATACCTCAGGAGATCCACTCCTATTACAGCAGCACTACAAATCACTCTATAAAGGATGTCACAGTGACATTCTATGCTTTTAATGTTCAATTCTTTACCTTTAAATCACCTAAATTATATTTATAGAAGTCTAGAATCTCAGCCTATAATGACTATCAACTGCAACCAAATCCACTTTGACTCTTAAAGGCTTTTCTACCTTTTTAAATATTTGCTCTCTCTGCTGTTTTCTCTTCAATTGTGTGTAATGCTTTGGCTTGTCTTTTCCTGCCACTTTACTGGAAGTGGTGTCCTCTTTCTTCTCTCTCTCTCTCTCTCTCTCTCCCACTCCCTAGTTCCCCTCTTCTCTTTGATAGAGGCCTGGTGGTATCTGTCCTCTCTCTTCTGGAACGGCCTCTTCCTTCTGCTGTCATTTCCTGTTTCCTGGGATCTCTCTTGGGTACCCAACGTGTGCGAGCGTGTGTCTGCGTGTGTGTCTGTGTGTGTGTGTGTGTTGTTGCATGCATGCCCATGTTAGATATTTAACTCCACTGTTTTTACTTTGCGTGTGTGTTTTCTAGAATGGCACGTTTTGGTGACTAATTTCCCTCTGTGGATTTGCTTTATGTGTGTGTCATCTATCGGTAAAATCAAACTGAAAGTTAAACGTGTAATGACTCAAGCATCTCCAGAGTTGTGTCGCCATATTAGGAGTTTTCAACACATCCATGAAGAAATACTCTCCTGTTCATACATGCCACCTCACTTCACTTCCTAACCATTTTTCCCACATTTTAATGGGAGACTACTGAAGTGTGTGATGCCTCATTTGCTCCAGCTCACATGTGGTCATGTTTTCTAGGAAGTAGAAAAGTCCCTATCTTAAATAAACCACAACCTTTGACTTGGATTGGGTGTGTCCATCAGAAGCAATGTGTTGTTATTTTACTCATGTACAGATATGAGTTTTAGTGTTAATAATTGTATGAATTTTGGTGGAAACTTACAAATAATCCGAAATATTGGCAATATCAAAACATTTTGATTAAGTTTGTAATTTGGATGTTGGGTTTTTTCATCCACCTGAAAATACATTTTAAAGTATGTCTTAAAACAACAGTCAGACATCCAAATGATCTCTGAAAACTGTTTTTCTTGCTGTAATGATTCCTCCTGTTCATACTGACCATTAGAAGATCCCTTCATAATGCTATTTCAATGGAAGTGATGGAGGACTAAATCCACAGTCCTCCTTCTGTGTAAAAATGTATTTAAAAGTTGATCTGAAGCTAATATGAAGTGTCAGCAGTGAAAGCACATTTTGATAGCCTGTATGAATGGGAGGAATGATTACAATGAGGAAAACTTATCAATCTACCTACCAATCTAGTTGAAAGCCTAATCTGCTACATCAGAACTGTGTGGGTGTGGTGTGGCAGTAGCTAAACAACCCACACTGTGAACAGGATCTACATCAAATGGTGCACTGAAGTTTATAACACGAGACCCACCCACTTCAAACCAATGACAATAGAAAAAAGTCAACTACTGAACTAGCTCGTATGAAACAGCCAAAACTGTTTATATAATATAATATAATATATAACTTTGGCAGAAAGTAAGTGTGTTCGTGTTAGATCCCATCACTCATAATAAGAAAGTAATAAAGAAAAGAAGTTTACAGGGCCTTTATATCTATATCTATAAAGCAATTGCCAGTTGCAATAATCCTACTGTAAAGAACAATTAAAACCTTCAGCATGTTAGCTCATGTTGTGAGATGATGCCTTGTTGGGAAATTTATAGCATAAGGTTATGAATCAATGAGACATGACGCCAAGCCTGGAATTTTCCAGGATATGATGAATTAAATTTGTATTCATTTTAATGAGAAGATCAATGATATTCAGTTTTTTGTTGCTTTTGTGGTTCAATGTTTAATACTTATAACTAAGTGAGACAGATTAAAAAGAATGGTCAAAATTGAAGCAGCAAATGTCAAGATATCCTAACTTGCATTAAGCTCCAAAATTGCTGGATCTTAGATGTTCCTGTAATGCACCTCACTAGACTCCATGTCTTTCAATCCATTTGGCCCATTTGGCCATTTATCATTTGTTATAGTTTTTATGCTAGGGTTGTTTATGTGACATGACCTTCTGGCGTTAAAATACATTTTCAAAATAATATTTTTCTTAACCAACAGAGTGCTTAATAGTCCCCTCCCTGTAAGATATCTTGTGCCTGTAGTCAATAGCTTGCTTCCTGCAGGGCCATCCAACTGTGACTCAGCACGTCCTATTTTATACATTATCAGGAGATATGAAGGATATTCCACTTCCCCTTTGAAGATAGAATTCACTCTGCGGGTAAATATAGAGAGATAAAGAGGCACATGAGGGGTGTGGAGGGTATGAGGAGAGAGAGAAAGGACAGTTGAAAAGCACTGAAAGCCTTCCAACAATCTTTAAGCGTGATTGACATACTGTTCGGATGGAAATTTATTTTGGTTTTATATCATTCACCCCACAGCTCATTCCTTCTATCCCTACTGAAACCATTGAACTCACATGTGGTCATAATGTTGGAGTCATAACACTGAGAGCTGTTGTCTGTATTTCTGTTTCTCACTCACTCTTTCTTTTCGTGTGTCTCTCTGCAGCATGTAACCCCACCCTCTGCAGAGCTAAGGGTCGTGGTTTGCAGCCAAAGGGCCTGAGGGTGAAGGAGACTGCGGACTTCAAGGTTTACACCAAAGGAGCCGGCACTGGAGAGCTCAAAGTCTCCATCAAGGGGCCCAGTGAGTTATACTGCAAACACAAGTCTTGACTTTACTCATGCTCCATCTACGGTACAGTCTGATATACTGCAAGCAGATTATGAACCCTTATTTCTCACCAGTCTTATCGGCATTGTTTCTAGCTACAATAAGCTGCTTTTTATACCTGCATCTCACAAATGGCAGACAAAGTTAGAGACTAGCTGGTGAATATAGTGAAGCATTTACCACCTATAGAGCCAGATGTTTCCCTTAGGAGGTGAAGACCAAAACTGAGCTAAAAGAAAGTTAATATTAGACTTGCATACACAAGGTGGCTCCAAATTAATGTACATTTCTGCTTCATATGGGAATAAACATTGCTTGCTAAGACGTTGACTGTATCCAGCATTGTCAGACCAAAAGAGTGAAAGATTGAAAACTTGATCGAAATGAATTGAAACGTCATCATTTGCAGTTATTATTATCATTATTAAATTAATATTACTTGTTGAAGGATTTTAAAATTCACCAGATTTAGAAAGAAAATCCCATTTTTTGGCAAAACTGGTCGTACGAGCTTTATAGTGTTTTTGAAGTTAGCCCAAAACCACCAATTTACTTCAAAAGGCTTTACAGCATGTGGACGTTGACCTTAGTGTAGTTGAAAGGGGAAACAAAACTAAGACCCTTTAACATGGGTAGGACTTGCTGATATATGTTGTTTTAAAAGCATGTTGCACTGTCCACAGGTTAAAGATTCAATGAAGTAAAGGTTTAACCCTCATAAACTTCTAGTAGCTGTCTGTTATTATACCCAGTTGAAATGGTGAACCATATGTACTCCCCTGTATGCTGATGATATACTCATTATGCCTTGCACATAAAACAAGAAAACATTTTTTAACATGGCTCCAAAAATGTAGCAGATTAAAAAGAACTAATGTGTATCAATGTGTTTGCAGAGGGTCTTGAGGAGCCATGTAAAAGGAAAGATGTTGGAGATGGTGTCTTCGAATTTGAGTATTACCCCACCACACCTGGAACATATACCATCACCATTACTTGGGGAGGACAGCACATTCCCCGCAGGTACACTCTTGTGCAGAAACAAATACTACAACTCAACCAAATTGACTTTTCATTGTGACTGACCGTCTTTGCTCCATTTAGTCCCATTGAGGTCAAGATTGGTGCTGAGGCCGGCCCGCAGAAGGTGAGGGCCTGGGGTCCAGGACTGGAGGGCGGTGTGGTTGGCAAATCTGCCGACTTTGTGGTGGAAGCTGTTGGAGACAACATCGGTACACTAGGTAAGGAAGCCTGAGAAATAAAACAAATATACATATGGCAGAAGAATCCTGAAAGTATGCGTTTCTGCAAGTATCAAAAGCTCTTCTAAGTTTGCTGTATTTTTCCCCCTGTTCAGCTTTCTCTGTGGAAGGTCCATCTCAGGCCAAGATCGAATGTGATGACAAGGGTGATGGATCTTGTGATGTGCGCTACTGGCCCACAGAGGCTGGAGAGTACGCAGTGCATGTGCTCTGCAAGAATGAGGACATCCAGCACTCTCCCTTCATGGCTGAGATTGTCAACCCACCACCAAAAGACTTCTACCCTGACAAGGTATGCACATGTGGACAAACGACAACTTTTGCCAGACATACATCATAAAATGAATATCAGTTATTCCTTTTAGAGATGTTATTGGTCACAGAGAGCAGTTTCTGTTCATAATGTATAACCATGTTCCTAATCAGCTCAATGAATGTGTGTTTTCCAGGTTAAGGCATTCGGTCCAGGCCTTCAAAGCAGTGGTTTGGCTGTTGGAAAGCCCACTGAGTTCACAGTTGATGCCAAGCAAGGAGGAAAAGCTCCTCTGAAGATTCTGGCTCAGGTAGGGCTGTGTATGTTTAAGCTTACGAACAAGAATCTAATGCACGTGTAGGATTATCTGACCCTGACCCGGTCCCTCAAGCATCAGTGTCTCCATATGTTACATGTTTGATTCCACTTAAAAGTTTTCTCTTATTTAACTCTTTGGTTTTCCACATCTCTACAGGATGTTGAAGGCACTCCTGTGGATGTCCAGGTTAAGGATAATGGGAATGGCACATACAGCTGTACTTACACACCCCGTAAACCCTTAAAACACACTGTCCTGGTCTCTTGGGGAAGTGTTAACATCCCAGACAGCCCATTCAGGGTGAGTACACTTACGGACACATACAGAGCATGTTGTTGTTCAGACATTTTTTACAGAAATGTCTCTTTTGCCATTGTGCTTTGACCACAGATGAATATCGGGGCAGGCTGTCATCCAAACAAGGTGAAGGTATCAGGACCTGGGGTGGCCAAGACCGGCCTGAAGGCCTTTGAGCCAACATACTTCACCGTCGACTGCGCAGAGGCTGGTCAAGGTAAAGCCACATTATACAGTTGCATTCTATCACACAATAAGTCACAGTATTATTTATCACTGCCTAATTGATGTTTTATAAAACATATAAAGGTTTCCTGCCCAGCACCAAAAGGTAGATATACAAAGTTAGCCACTACCTAGTAAAGAAGGCATTTAACAGACAAAAAGCCAGATATTACCCTCAGGTTTTGGGGAGAGAATTATGACTTCAAATGAATGCTAATGTTGCTCCTTCTCTTGCAAACATATAAATGGCCAACTTCATACAGCAACAATATATTAATGTTGTGTTTCAGATGGTTCTGCTGGCCCCAAGTGGCCAAAAAATAAATTTAAAGGTCCAAATCTTAGGACTACATTTTCTTCTTGGGTGTATTTAATATGTCTTTCCCATTAAATCATAAGTGTAAGGTGTGTTATATTGAGTTTTGGCTCCTGCCCTCAGGTGATATCAGCATTGGAATCAAGTGCGCCCCCGGAGTGGTGGGACCAGCAGAGGCTGACATCGACTTTGACATCATTAGGAATGACAACGACACATTTACTGTCAAATACACTCCTCCTGGAGCAGGCAGCTACACCATCATGGTCCTCTTTGCTGATCAGGTGAGTTTGTCCGTTTTTTTTATGAATGAAAGAATGTGCATGTATCATTTTTCATAGGATAGCGTTGTCTGTGTACGTATGTTTGAAGACTAGTATCCTTATGTTTGTGTTTTTCAGGCTATTCCAATGACACCCATCAGGGTCAAAGTGGATCCTGCTCATGATTCAAGCAAAGTCAAAGCTGAGGGACCAGGACTCAGCCGCAGTGGTAAGAACACTATTCAGTAGGTTGTTCAGTGTGAAATATTTTTATGTTTTTATTGAACTCCACACTTAAACATGCAACTTTCTTTCCATTTTCCACGTGAAGCTGTTGTGACCATCACTACTCATGCCAACTGCTCAATTTTTCTTTTTTGCTATCAAACCTAAATTAAACACAACCGAAATGATGTTTAGCTAATTACCTGTAAGCCAGAGAATTGCATTACAACATCATTAAAAGAGTAAATATAGTATATTCTTAATACCTCTTGGTGTTGGATCACTGTGCTGTTGGAAATGGAGTTTAGAGAAATTATGAGAGATTATGAAAATTAGTAAATTTAGTTCAAATTCACATGAACTCATATTAATCTTCTGTGTGTCTCTCATAGGTGTTGAATTAAGCAAGCCCACTCATTTCACCGTGAACACTAAAGGAGCAGGAAAGGCAAATCTGGACTGCAACTTCAGTGGTCCAACCAAAGCGGAGGCTGTCAAGGACTTTGAAATCATCAACAACCATGACAACACACACACTGTGAAATACACACCTGTGCAGCAGGTACACACAATGATAAAAAAAATGTGGAACTAATAATAGCTGGACATTTTGGGACATATACTTATTCACTTTCTTGTCAAGATTGATTCCACTCTTGTGTGTTAAGTATGAAGCTAGAACCAAGTGACTATTAGCATAGCTGAGCATAAATACAGGAACAAAGGGGAAATGGCTAGCTTGGCTCTGCCAGTAGTTGGACGAAGGGACTTTATGGAGCTTTCACTGTTTACCTGGCAAGCTTGCGGTGCACCAAGACAAAAAATAGTTAGCTAGTTAGCTTAGCTGTTTACCCTGTTTCTAGTCTTTATGCTAGGCTAAGCTAATCAACATAGTTAACAAATGGACATAAGTATCAATGCTCTCCACTAACTCTTGGTAAGAAGGCAAATAAGCAGATTTCCCCAAATGTTATTGTTAATTATTCTTAGTTAGTTATTCTTCTAGCTGATTTAATCATGGACAGATATTTAGTTTATTTGTTCAGTCAGAAAAAGGCTTTGTTTGATGTTGGTGGTCAAGCTAAGTTTAGGTTTTCTACCACCCTTCCCTACATAATAATTTGTCTGTGGTACTCCTCCCATTTCTTGCTCCAGGGTCCTCTGGGAGTTGCTGTGACCTATGGTGGAGATAATATTCCCAAGAGTCCCTTCAACGTTGCTGTGGCGCCAACACTGGACCTCAGCAAGATCAACGTCACAGGCCTGGGAGGCAGTATGTACCTTCCAGTCATACCTCTCATTCACTCTCTCTGCACATTTTGAACTCTTTATATATAGCATCATTTCTGTGTTTAACATACAGTATGTGAGCAGAGCTGAATAGTACGTTCAGTTATCAGCATCATCCACTTATTGAGTATTGTCTTTGTAAAATACACAACTGTACAATGCAATATCTTGAATATCAGCGTTTTTCTATCCATTTTTTCCAACTGGATCAGTCTGTTTTGAACTCTGCAGCACTCTCTTCGCTCTGTGTGTCATTGTAGAAATGACTGTAGGCAAAGATCAGGAGGTGACTGTGAAATCAAAGGGTGCTGGCGGTCAGGGCAAAGTCGCAGCCAAGGTGACTTCACCATCAGGGAAACCAGTGACCAGTAAGGTATGGCACATTTTTGAATTGACACACATTTAATTTTGATTTATTTCCCTCAGAAAAAAAAAAGATCTATTTTGAGACCAAATGTAGTCCTCTCACAGCTTCTGGCTTTTTTTTTTTAAAACTATGTATTTGAATTAAGATTAATATATAGATGTAATTTGTAATCTTTAAGATATGACACATACAGAATGATAATCTAAGTATTTTTTTCCCTAATTGGTCAAATCCTGTTCAAATGTCTTGCAGGTTGAGCCAGGCCTGAGCCCAGAGACCAGTCAGTTGAAGTTCATCCCTCGGGAGGCGGGGCCATACCAGGTTGAACTGACCTATGATGGAGTTCCGATCCCAGGATCACCTTTCAACCCCACCGCTTATCCTGCCACAGACCCCTCCAAGGTTGGCTACAGTTATTGGCAGACAATATTGTTATACTGTAAATGAATAATATGTGTAACATTGTCAGTTACTAGAGCAAAGTAACTTCAAGACAAACAAACAGCAACCTAAACTGAACTCAATATAACTGACCTGCATAATGACACAAAGGGAGGGTTTATATGCAGAAAGTCTAGCCTACACACACATACAATGGGAGCAGGAATAAACAATTAACTCTATATCACAAATGAACCTTAATATCAACAAATATTTAAATCAAAAACCTATTTACGACCAAGAAAAACAACTAAACTTAAATTTAACTTGGTCCCAAAAGTCTGGCACACCCAGTTGGCCTCTTCCACTTCCTGCCCGCCACAGTATTGCCACAATAAGAGGCCAACTTTACTGGCACCGCTTCTTTTGGCCAGGGGAAGATGAATTTGTATTTATGAAAAACAAAAGGGCAGAAAGTAATTTATGCAAGCAAGAAATGTTCAAGACAGAATGTTAACCAAAATGCATGCAAACAAACTGTCAGTGATAAACTGTGCTGTGTGAAAGCAAAAGGTTATGTAAACCGTCGTGACTTGAAATGTTTGTATGTAAAACAGTGTTAAAAAGAAAACAACTAACTCTCGGTGTTGACATGTGGTGCAGCAACCACAAACTTGAAAAAGTGTGTAATTCTGTTGCTGACACAGTTGTGAATCGTTGATCATTTATCTCCATCTCTACTCTCCTCTCATCTCAGGTCCGCTGCTCTGGCCCAGGCTTGGAGCGTGCCAAGGTCGGGGAGACAGGGGAGTTCATCGTGGACTGTACCAACGCCGGCCCGGCTGAGTTGACCATTGAGATCATCTCAGACAGCGGCACTGAGGCTGAGGTTCACATCCAGGATAATGGAGACGGGACATACACCATCACCTACATCCCTCTCTACCCTGGCTCATACACCCTCACCATCCGCTATGGTGGCCAGGATGTGCCAAACTTCCCTGCTCGGCTCAACGTGGAGCCTGCGGTCGATGCCAGTGGTGTCCGTGTGTTCGGACCTGGAGTGGAGGGCAAAGGTAAAGTACCCTAAAGTGCAGTAGATTAAAATAGTTTAGATGTTGCTCTTTGCTAGGACTCTGTACCTACAGATACCCTGAGTTGAGGTATTGGAAATTGGATCAGGGCATCTCTACATGTAATATTATGTAATCCGAGTCTGTTCAAGCTTTTCATCAACATTTCACCAACATGTTGTGTATTTTAGGTGTTTTCCGCGAGGCGACCACAGATTTTACTGTGGATGCTCGTGCTCTCACACAGTCCGGAGGCGACCACATCAAAACTCTCATCAGCAACCCATCTGGCAGCCATACGGATGCCCTGATCACCGATCTTAGAGATGGAACATACAGTGTAGAATACACTCCCTACGAGGAGGGTGAGTTACAACATAACAACATCTGCAGAATTTGTAAGATTGCTGTAGGTTTAGAGACTTGAATTCTGTGATAGATGAGTTTGAAACCGATATTTTCTGTGTATGCTTCAGGCCCACACAATGTGGAGGTTTGCTACGATGGCTCTCCAGTGCCTAAGAGTCCATTCCGTGTTGGCGTCACTGAAGGCTGTGATCCAGCTCGCGTACGTGTGCACGGCCCTGGTCTGAAAGGAGGCATCACCAACAAACCCAACAAGTTCACAGTGGAGACCCGGTAAGTAAGACCTAGAGCTCACAGCTTAGGGCAGGCTCACAGTTCAGTGAGATGGAAAAAACACAAATGTAACAGTATTTCCTCACCTCTACAGGGGAGCTGGGACTGGTGGTCTTGGTCTGGCAATGGAGGGTCCATCAGAGGCAAAAATGTCCTGCACTGACAACAAGGACGGCAGCTGCAGTGTGGAGTACGTCCCCTACGAGACAGGCAAATACAACCTCAACATCACTTACGGAGGACAGCCCATCAAAGGTAATGAACTGTTGCAGCTGGAAAGTAATTGCAACTTTTCTGTATTATTGTCATAATGTTTTATTGTTGTTATGTGGTATTTAATGAGTCTAACCCTGAGTAAGTTCCTTTTTCAATGACCCGGTTGCAAATGAAAGGCTCCTTTTTAACAGGTGACATGAGGATTTACTCTTTCTTCTGCTGTTAGATTATCTCTGAATCAGTCCAGATTTCGGACAGGACTCGGAAAAAGTTTACAGCTTCCGTATGATAAAGAACATAACCTTAACTCTTTTCATGTTTCATCTCTTCAGGAAGTCCCTTCTCTGTGCCCGTCAGTGACACAGTGGACAGCACGAAGGTCAAGTGCCAGGGTCCAGGGCTGGGCAACAATGTCAGAGCCAATGTCCCTCAGGCATTCACAGTGGACGCCTCCAAAGCTGGAGTGGCCCCACTGCAGGTCCGCGTGCAAGGACCCAAAGGTGTGTTCTAATGTTTCTGTATATATTCATGATTAAAACTCAAGAATCCTATAAAGTCAGCATTTAAACACTTTTAACATTATTTATTTAACTAAAACTCTTTCTGCGTGTGAGTTTAGGTGTGGTGGAGCCTTTGGAAGTCGTGGATAACGGCGACCAAACTCACACCGTCAACTATGTTCCAACCAGGGAGGGCCCATATTCCATTAACGTATTATATGCTGATGAGGAGATCCCACGCAGGTAACACACATACAGACACTGCATGGATAGAACACCTGCATGGATTCTTTGTATGATAACTAACACTCAAAATGTCTTTAACATCTAAATATTTATTCCTCTTCAGTGTTATCTGTCTGTGTACAATCAGTCTTCCCCTCTCTCCCTCTGTTAGCCCATACAAGGTGAAGGTGCTTCCCACCCATGATGCCAGTAAGGTGCGTGCCAGTGGACCTGGCCTCAACACCACTGGGGTGCCCGCCTCTCTGCCTGTTGAGTTCACCATCGATGCCAAAGACGCTGGCGAGGGACTTCTGGCAGTGCAGATCACTGTTAGTACACACATGGGATTCATGTAATAAAATAAACTATTATTCTAGATTATCTTGATAAACATTTTGAAATGTTATGCTCCTGCAGGATCCAGAGGGGAAGCCTAAGAAGGCCAACATCCGTGACAACCATGACGGAACCTACCTGGTGTCCTATGTGCCAGACATGACTGGTAGATACACCATCCTTATTAAGTACGGAGGGGATGAGATCCCATATTCACCCTACCGTATCAGGGCCCTGCCCACAGGAGATGCCAGCAAGTGTACTGTCACAGGTATGTACAAAAAGCTAGACCACTGTACATGCATTTGTCATCATATAGTAGGAACATCATACCTGGCAGAAGTGGCAATTTTCTCAAAATCCATTGTGTTGGTTAATTTCTCTCCTGTCCCTTATTATCCTAGTGACTCGTCCTATACAAAAGTCATTCTGCGTGGTAATGATATTTACTGTTATATACAATACAGTCACAATTATAAGTCATCATGAATGCCTCTGGATTATTACAAAGCCTTTTACTTTTGGTTACCTACTTATACCAAAAAACACCCATATTTTTCAGAGGCAGATCAGATTTTCACTTTGAATTTATGTCCCCATATATCCAGATGTTGTTGCTTCTTCCTGCCGTTCACCACATTTTACAGTCAGCGAAGTTCTATTGCAAACGAGGGCAGCTCAGAGGATAGTTCCTATTTTGAAGTACTTGAATAGGAATTATAAACTTCTCACACATTGTCTTTGCTTACTGCGGAAAAATTCATTCTAGTGTTTCAATGTGCTCAACCTGCAAAATATATACGGTATATTAACTTTTTTTGTTATAGAAAACACAAATCACTCTCAAAGCAATTAACAAAACAAAAAATAATTTGAGAACGTTGTTTCACAGAAAATGGTATTTTTAAAAAAATCTTGTGTTATTCTCCCGTTTTACATGATTTATATTATGAATTTATTTTACGAAATGCACTTATTCACTTTCTTGATGAGCGTTAGATGAAATTGATATCACTGTTATATCTGTTTGCTAAATATGAAGCCAGAGCCAAGAGACTGTTAGCTTAGCATGAAACCTAGAAGCAGGAAGAAACGAAAGCTCCCTTATTTACATGCTGTCTGTTTTTTTTTTTAAATGTATGAAAACCAAAGAGTAATTTGCAAAGCAATATCTCTTAGCTAACATTAAGGTTTGCTTACATTATCCACCAAAAGCTAGTGGTCATACCAGACCAACAGCTAACTGTTATCTCAAGTATAAAAGCAACAAACTGTGGCGATTTTTTTTGATTAAACAAACAAGATATTAAGTTTTAAATTGGTGTGTTTAGAGGTTCTAGTGGATTTTGATAACTTTGGACAGAGCCAGGCTAGCTGTTTACCGGTTTCAACTTCCTGTCTTTATGCTAAGCTAACTGGCTGCTTGCTACAGCTTCATCTTTAGAACCCAGATATTTATTTTTTTAAATGTTTTGTATTGTTTTTTTTTCTTATCTAAACCTTGACAAGAAAGCAAAGTGCATTTCCTAAAAGGTTCAACTGTTTCTTTAAAATAAACAAATTTATTCCCGTATTTT